>NC_056431.1:67761827-67809327 GCF_018296145.1 Oncorhynchus tshawytscha | reverse complement strand
GTAGACAGGTCAAATGCTTTAGTTTAGTAGACAGGTCAAATGCTTTAGTTTAGTAGACAGGTCAAATGGCTTTAGTTTAGTAGACAGGTCAGATGGCTTTAGTTTAGTAGACAGGTCAAATGGCTTTAGTTTAGTAGACAGGTCAAATGGCTTTTAGTTTAGTAGACAGGTCAAATGGTTTAGTAGACAGGTCAAATTTTAGTAGACAGGTCAAATGCTTTAGTTTAGTAGACAGGTCAAATGCTTTAGTTTAGTAGACAGGTCAAATGCTTTAGTTTAGTAGACAGGTCAAATGGCTTTAGTTTAGAGAAATGCAGGTCAAAATGGCTTTAGTTTAGTAGACAGGTCAAATGGCTTTAGTTTAGTAGACAGGTCAAATGCTTTAGTTTAGTAGAAAGGTCAAATGCTTTAGTTTAGTAGACAGGTCAAATGCTTTAGTTTATTAGACAGGTCAAATGGCTTTAGTTTAGTAGACAGGTCAAATGGCTTTAGTTTAGTAGACAGGTCAGATGGCTTTAGTTTAGTGGACAGGTCAAATGCTTTAGTTTAGTAGACTTTTTAGTTTAGTAGACAGGTCAAATGGCTTTAGTTTAGTAGACAGGTCAAATGGCTTTAGTTTAGTAGACAGTTCAAATGGTTTAGTAGACTTTTTAGTTTAGTAGACAGTTCAAATGCTTTAGTTTAGTAGACAGGTGAAATACTTTAGTTTAGTAGAGAGGTGAAATGGCTTTAGTTTAGTAGACAGGTCAGATGGCTTTAGTTTAGTAGACAGGTCAAATGCTTTAGTTTAGTAGACAGGTCAAATGCTTTAGTTTAGTAGACAGGTCAAATGGCTTTAGTTTAGTAGACAGGTCAAATGGCTTTAGTTTAGTAGACAGGTCAAATGCTTTAGTTTAGTAGACAGGTCAAATGGCTTTAGTTTAGTAGACAGGTCAAATGGCTTTAGTTTAGTAGACAGGTCAAATGGCTTTAGTTTAGTAGACAGGTCAAATGCTTTAGTTTAGTAGACAGGTCAAATGGCTTTAGTTTAGTAGACAGGTCAAATGCTTTAGTTTAGTAGACAGGTCAAATGGCTTTAGTTTAGTAGACAGGTCAGATGGCTTTAGTTTAGTGGACAGGTCAGATGGCTTTAGTTTAGTGGACAGGTCAGATGGCTTTAGTTTAGTGTACAGGTCAAATGGATTTAGTTTAGTAGACAGGTCAAATGGCTTTAGTTTAGTAGACAGGTCAAATGCTTTAGTTTAGTAGACAGGTCAAATGCTTTAGTTTAGTAGACAGGTCAAATGCTTTAGTTTAGTAGACAGGTCAGATGCTTTAGTTTAGTGGACAGGTCAAATGGCTTTAGTTTAGTAGACAGGTCAAATGCTTTAGTTTATTAGACAGGTCAAATGGCTTTAGTTTAGTAGACAGGTCAAATGGCTTTAGTTTAGTAGACAGGTCAGATGGCTTTAGTTTAGTTTAGTAGACAGGTCAAATGGCTTTAGTTTAGTAGACAGGTCAAATGGCTTTAGTTTAGTAGACAGGTCAAATGGCTTTAGTTTAGTGGACAGGTCAAATGGCTTTAGTTTAGTAGACAGGTCAGATGGCTTTAGTTTAGTAGACAGGTCAAATGGCTTTAGTTTAGTGACAGGTTTTTAGTTTAGTAGACAGGTCAGATTTAGGGTCAAATTTTAGTTTAGTAGACAGGTCAAATGGCTTTAGTTTAGTAGACAGGTCAAATGCTTTAGTTTAGTAGACAGGTCAAATGCTTTAGTTTAGTAGACAGGTCAGATGGCTTTAGTTTAGTGGACAGGTCAGATGGCTTTAGTTTAGTAGACAGGTCAAATGGCTTTAGTTTAGTAGACAGGTCAAATGCTTTAGTTTAGTAGACAGGTCAAATGCTTTAGTTTAGTAGACAGGTCAAATGGCTTTAGTTTAGTAGACAGGTCAAATGGCTTTAGTTTAGTAGACAGGTCAAATGCTTTAGTTTAGTAGACATGTCAAATGGTTTTAGTTTAGTTTAGTAGACAGGTCAGACAGGTCAAATGCTTTTTAGTTTAGTTTAGTTTAGTAGACAGGTCAAATGTTTAGTAGACTTTTTAGTTTAGTGGACAGGTCAAATGGCTTTAGTTTAGTAGACAGGTCAAATGGCTTTAGTTTAGTGGACAGGTCAGATGGCTTTAGTTTAGTAGACAGGTCAAATGGCTTTAGTTTAGTAGACAGGTCAAATGCTTTAGTTTAGTAGACAGGTCAAATGGCTTTAGTTTAGTAGACAGGTCAAATGTTTTAGTTTAGTAGACAGGTCAAATGGCTTTAGTTTAGTAGACAGGTCAAATGCTTTAGTTTAGTAGACAGTTCAAATGCTTTAGTTTAGTAGACAGGTCAAATGCTTTAGTTTAGTAGACAGGTCAAATGCTTTAGTTTAGTAGACAGGTCAAATGGCTTTAGTTTAGTAGACAGGTCAAATGGCTTTAGTTTAGTAGACAGGTCAAATGGCGACTTGCTTTAGTTTAGTAGACAGTTCAAATGCTTTAGTTTAGTAGACAGGTCAATGGCTTTAGTTTAGTAGACAGGTCAAATGGCTTTCAGTTTAGTTTAGTACAGGTCAAATGCTTTAGTTTAGTAGACAGGTCAAATGGCTTTAGTTTAGTAGACAGGTCAAATGGCTTTAGTTTAGTAGACAGGTCAGATGGCTTTAGTTTAGTGGACAGGTCAAATGGCTTTAGTTTAGTAGACAGGTCAAATGGCTTTAGTTTAGTAGACAGGTCAAATGGCTTTAGTTTAGTAGACAGGTCAAATGGCTTTAGTTTAGTAGACAGGTCAAATGCTTTAGTTTAGTAGACAGGTCAAATGCTTTAGTTTAGTAGACAGGTCAAATGCTTTAGTTTAGTGGACAGGTCAAATGGCTTTAGTTTAGTAGACAGGTCAAATGCTTTAGTTTAGTAGACAGGTCAAATGGCTTTAGTTTAGTAGACAGGTCAAATGGCTTTAGTTTAGTAGACAGGTCAGATGGCTTTAGTTTAGTAGACAGGTCAAATGGCTTTAGTTTAGTAGACAGGTCAACTGGATTTAGTTTAGTAGACAGGTCAGATGGTTTTAGTTTAGTAGACAGGTCAAATGGCTTTAGTTTAGTAGACAGCTCAACTGGATTTAGTTTAGTAGACAGGTCAAATGCTTTAGTCAAATGGCTTTAGTTTAGTAGACAGGTCAAATGGCTTTAGTTTAGTAGACAGGTCAAATGGCTTTAGTTTAGTGGACAGGTCAAATGGCTTTAGTTTAGTAGACAGGTCAAATGGCTTTAGTTTAGTGACAGGTCAAAAATTTTAGTTTAGTAGACAGGTCAAATGGCTTTTAGTTTAGTAGACAGCTCAAATGCTTTAGTTTAGTAGACAGGTCAAATGGCTTTAGTTTAGTAGACAGGTCAAATGCTTTAGTTTAGTAGACAGGTCAGATGGCTTTAGTTTAGTAGACAGGTCAAATGCTTTAGTTTAGTGGACAGGTCAAATGCTTTAGTTTAGTAGACAGGTCAGATGGCTTTAGTTTAGTGGACAGGTCAAATGGCTTTAGTTTAGTAGACAGGTCAAATGGCTTTAGTTTAGTAGACAGGTCAAATGCTTTAGTTTAGTAGACAGGTCAAATGCTTTAGTTTAGTAGACAGGTCAAATGGCTTTAGTTTAGTAGACAGGTCAAATGGCTTTAGTTTAGTAGACAGGTCAAATGGCTTTAGTTTAGTAGACAGGTCAAATGGCTTTAGTTTAGTAGACAGGTCAAATGGCTTTAGTTTAGTAGACAGGTCAAATGGCTTTAGTTTAGTAGACAGGTCAAATGGCTTTAGTTTAGTAGACAGGTCAAATGCTTTAGTTTAGTAGACAGGTCAAATGCTTTAGTTTAGTAGACAGGTCAAATGGCTTTAGTTTAGTAGACAGGTCAAATGGCTTTAGTTTAGTAGACAGGTCAAATGCTTTAGTTTAGTAGACAGGTCAAATGGCTTTAGTTTAGTAGACAGGTCAAATGCTTTAGTTTATTACACAGTTGAAATGGCTTTAGTTTAGTAGACAGTTCAAATGCTTTAGTTTAGTAGACAGGTGAAATACTTTAGTTTAGTAGAGAGGTGAAATGGCTTTAGTTTAGTAGACAGGTCAGATGGCTTTAGTTTAGTAGACAGGTCAAATGCTTTAGTTTAGTAGACAGGTCAAATGCTTTAGTTTAGTAGACAGGTCAAATGGCTTTAGTTTAGTAGACAGGTCAAATGGCTTTAGTTTAGTCAAATTTTAGTTTAGTAGACAGGTCAAATGCTTTAGTTTAGTAGACAGGTCAAATGGCTTTTTAGTTTAGTAGACAGGTCAAATGGCTTTAGTTTAGTAGACAGGTCAAATGGCTTTAGTTTAGTAGACAGGTCAGATTGCTTTAGTTTAGTGGACAGGTCAGATGGCTTTAGTTTAGTAGACAGCTCAACTGGATTTATTTTAGTAGACAGGTCACATGGTTTTAGTTTAGTAGACAGGTCAAATGCTTTAGTTTAGTGGACATGTCAAATGCTTTAGTTTAGTAGACAGGTCAGATGGCTTTAGTTTAGTGGAAAGGTCAGATGGCTTTAGTTTAGTAGACAGGTCAAATGCTTTACTTTAGTGGACAGGTCAAATGCTTTAGTTTAGTAGACAGGTCAGATGGCTTTAGTTTAGTAGACAGGTCAAATGCTTTAGTTTAGTGGACAGGTCAAATGCTTTAGTTTAGTAGACAGGTCAGATGGCTTTAGTTTAGTACAGGTCAAATGGCTCAGGTCAATGCTTTAGTTTAGTAGACAGGTCAAAGTTTAGTAGACAGGTCAAATGGCTTTAGTTTAGTAGACAGGTCAAATGGCTTTAGTTTAGTAGACAGGTCAAATGGCTTTAGTTTAGTAGACAGGTCAAATGGCTTTAGTTTAGTACAGGTCAAATGGCTTTAGTTTAGTAGACAGGTCAATGGCTTTAGTTTAGTTTAGTAGACAGGTCAAATGCTTTAGTTTAGTCAGACAGGTCAAATGCTTTAGTTTAGTAGACAGGTTTAGTAAAAATGGCTTTAGTTTAGTAGACAGGTCAAATGGCTTTAGTTTAGTAGACAGGTCAAATGGCTTTAGTTTTAGACAGGTCAAATGCTTTAGTTTAGTAGACAGGTCAAATGCTTTAGTTTAGTAGACAGGTCAAATGCTTTAGTTTAGTAGACAGGTCAAATGGCTTTAGTTTAGTAGACAGGTCAAATGGCTTTAGTTTAGTAGACAGGTCAGATGGCTTTAGTTTAGTATACAGGTCAGATGGCTTTAGTTTAGTAGACAGGTCAAATGGCTTTAGTTTAGTGGACAGGTCAAATGCTTTAGTTTAGTAGACAGGTCAAATGCTTTAGTTTAGTAGACAGGTCAGATGCTTTAGTTTAGTAGACAGGTCAAATGGCTTTAGTTAAGTAGACAGGTCAAATGGCTTTAGTTTAGTGGACAGGTCAGATGGCTTTCGTTTAGTAGACAGGTCAAATGGCTTTAGTTTAGTAGGCAGGTCAGGTGGGCATGTTAATGGTCTTCATGGGGATTTGTTTATATTTAATGTCAGTCTAACTAGTCCAGTCTAACTAGTCCTGGTAACGATGCTTCATGGGTGACAGTTGTTGATGTGTTCAGAGGGTCCTCCCTGGTTCAAGCCCAGGTTGGGGCAAGGGGAGGGACTGAAGCAAAACTGTTACATCTACACTGTGATAAAGGGATCATCCTGGGGCTATGCAAAGCCATGCAGAGGTACTCATGTCACAGAACTGGTTGGACTGCTTCTGTCCTTCTTGCTGAGATGTCATTCGCTGCCGGATGAGTGGCTGTGCTGGCGGCAGCGATGCGCATGTAGGACTATGCATGCAGTCTGCTGCTCGAACGCATCACAGTGAACTGCATCTAACAGCTTGCCAAGTTGGAGAACAAAAAAAAAAGACCAAACCCAGATGAGGGTAAAGCAGACCCGCTGGATTTCCACAAGCCCAGAGTCACCTGCATCCACCCGATAGAGGAGAAGGGAAAGGAAGGAGAGATCTTTCGTTGTGGCCGTCCCCTTCAAAGCTCGCATGTATGAAAGGATAATGTTTTCGTTTTAATGTCCGGGATGATTGTGTACCAGGGGTAGATATTGAAATACGCAAGAAAAAAAAACACACGGCTTCGTTGTATTTTTCACCGCGACTTGGGCCATGAATTCGGCAGAGCAGACGGTCACTTGACTGATCACACTGGGGGTGCTGGAATCGCCGAAAAAGAACATTTCGGATCCCCAGGCATTTCTCCAGACCTCCCTCAAAGATGGGGTTGTCTTGTGCAGACTGCTGGAGAGACTGAGCCCGGGCTCCACTGACAAAGTAAGGGCAGAACTGCCGTTTGTCTTCCCCTCATCGGCGCGTCTATGCCTCCGCGAAAGTGACTTGACGCGGTTCATCACCTCGCTTTTCTGTGCCAACTGGTCCATGAAGATATTATTTTGTAGGTCACGAGAACGTGGATTATTGTCCCTAAAAACAGTACCAAATGATGGCACATATGTCAGTAGTTTTACGCGTGTGATAGGCTATAGGACCTACAGACAGGCAGAGCAGACCGTTCGCTGTGGCCGATGCTTGTCATCTCTTCTTTGCGCAAATTATCAGTACCCTTTGTAGATTCTTAAAACAAACGTTTTTTTTTTACAAACTAAGTATTGTTTTCACAAACTCAATGGTTTGGTTGTGGTGTAGCCTGTGGATTCTTTAGGGGGGTGGGACAGACAGCAGAAAAGGACACAGATAGGCTACAGATGCGTTGTGAGATTGGAATCCAAAGCGCATCACGCTGCATTACGTTAATGTACATGATCTAAAGGCCTCTAGCCTATGGCCTAGTTATATGTATGTTTGACAGGGACACATATGACCCGGATCAACAGCTGGCGATGAGGGTAGACAGAAACCACAAGAGCGGCCTACATTGAAATCAAAAGCGCACAGACAGGGACCCTCTCCACACTTAAAGCAACAGTGCGGTATTTGTAATGTAAGTCTATCAACACCAAAACCTCCACTCAGTAAAGCCTTGTACTGTATTGTGTAGCTTTTTAGACAGATTGGACAGGTTGGGCGTTCCCTTGGCAACCAAATGGCTCTCTGACAACAAACAGACTAGCCTAGTGCTGTCTGGACAGTGGCCACATCTGGGAGAGAGAGACACCTATATCACCTTATAGGAGAACATCACCTATAGCCCAATCTAACAGGGTTCAGCCCAACCATTGATTCTGTTCCTATGGTCTGATTATTAGATTGGTTATTATCTGCCCCTGATGGCCACCTGATGAGGTATTGGTCACAGGTACAAAGGAGGGTAAAGAGTGATGTGCACTGTTGAGTGAAACAGTGAGAGTGAAAGTAGCACCTAAACCTTACCCTAAACTGGGTTCTATCCAAATCCCAATACACCCCTCCCCATACACAGATACCTCACTCTTTGCCTTTGTTGAGCCCACCCCTATCTTTATTCATGTCTTGTTTAGTCTGATGTTTTGTTTTGACTCTTGTTTGGTTGTTTTTCTTTTTAATTTCTATAATTGTAAAGCAACTTTGGGTCCTTGAAAATAGCTATATAAGTCCCATGTGTTATTGTTATTAAGTCCACCCTCTAGGAAAATATGTACTTTCTATTATATTCTGTTCGGTTATAATCTATTCTGTTCGGTTATATTCTATTCTGTTCGGTTATATTCTATTCTGTTTTGTTTGGTTATATTGTAATCTATTCTGTTCCGTTTGGTTATTGTCACGATCGTCGGATGGAGTAGACCAAAGCGCAGCGTAGTTAGAACACATTCTTCTTTATTTGAAGGAAGAACACTTAAATAAAACAAAACGATAAGACGACCGTGACTGCTAACGACCCACTGAGCTAACGTGCAACATAACAGACAATAACCCATGAAATACCCAGAGAAGATGGCTGCCTAAATATGGTTCCCAATCAAAGACAACGATAAACACCTGCCTCTAATTGCGAACCAATCTAACCATAGACATATATAAACACCTAGATGATAAACAACCCCATAAACCTACAAAACCCCTAGACAGTACAAAAACGCATACATCACCCATGTCACACCCTGACCTAACCAAAACAATAAAGAAAACAAAGAATACTCAGGTCAGGGCGTGACAGTTTATATATTATAATCTATTCAGTTCTGTTTGGTTATAATCTATTCTGTTCTGTTTGGTTATATTATAATCTATTCTGTTCTGTTTGGTTATAATCTATTCTGTTCTGTTTGGTTATATTATAATCTATTCAGTTCTGTTTGGTTATAATCTATTCTGTTTTGTTTGGTTATATTATAATCTATTCTGTTCTGTTTGGTTATAATCTATTCTGTTTTGTTTGGTTATATTATAATCTATTCTGTTCTGTTTGGTTATAATCTATTCTGTTTTTTTTGGTTATATTATAATCTATGTTCTGTTCTGTTATATTTGATTCTGTTCCGTTTTGTTTGGTTATATTCTATTATATTATATTCTGTTTAGTTATATTATATTCTATTCTGTTATGTTCTGTTATATTCTATTCTGTTCTGTTTGGTTATATTCTATTCTGTTCTGTTTGGTTATATTCTATTCTGTTATGTTCTGTTATATTCTATTCTGTTCTGTTTGGTTATATTCTATTCTGTTCTGTTTGGTTATATTCTATTCTGTTATGTTCTGTTATATTCTATTCTGTTCTGTTTGGTTATATTCTATTCTGTTCTGTTTGGTTATATTCTATTCTGTTCTGTTTGGTTATATTCTATTCTGTTCTGTTTGGTTATATTCTATTCTGTTCTGTTTGGTTATAATCTATTCTGTTCTGTTTGGTTATAATCTATTCTGTTCTGTTTGGTTATAATCTATTCTGTTCTATATAACCAAACAGAACAGAATAGATTATAATATAACCAAACAAAACAGAATAGATTATAACCAAACAGAACTGAATAGATTATAATATAACCAAACAGAACAGAATAGATTATAATATAACCAATCTATTCTATTCGGTTTGGTTATATTATATTATGTTATGTTATATTCTATTCTGTTCTGTTTGGTTATAATCTATTCTATTCGGTTTGGTTATATTATATTATGTTATGTTATATTCTATTCTATTCTGTTCTGTTTGGTTATAATCTATTATATTATGTTCTCTTTTGTTTGGTTATAATCTATTATATTCTGTTCTGTTCTGTTTGGTTATAATCTATTCTGTTCTGTTCTGTTTGGTTATAATCTATTCTATTCTATTCTGTTTGGTTATAATCTATTCTATTCTATTCTGTTTGGTTATAATCTATTCTATTCTGTTTGGTTATAATCTGTTTGTTTGTTATAATCTATTCTGTTCTGTTTGGTTATAATCTATTCTGTTCTGTTTGGTTATAATCTATTCTATTCTGTTTGGTTATATTATATTATATTTTGTTTGGTTATATTCTATTTTGTTCTGTTATATTCTATTCATTTGTATACTATTATATTCTGTAACTGCATGGACTAGACTGTTACAGGCCTAGGTCAATACTCTGGTATTAGATCTATACTTCCAATGTTTCAGCAGTGCTATATTTTGTTTGGGATTATATCTCATGGCAGTTCATGTAGCCATATGGTTATAGACTGGGAGATAAAGTGTGACGTCAGATCTAATTCAAGATTCATAGGCTGTATTACATCCATTCACATTGGCAGTGTGGTTAGTTTCACCTATTTATTTCCCACCGGTTATTTTATAGGCTGTTTTGTTGTTGGTGGGAGAGACACATTTGATCCATTCCGCCTCTATGTTCACAGAGGAGTCGCCAGCGTCACCCCCTCACTCATGCTGTATGTTGTTGAAAGCTCACTGAGCTCCCATTCGCCAACGTCATTTCTCTCAATCCAATGCCTTCTTCCCTGCTAGAGGATTTGTATTTTGCAGCTGGCCTATTGTAGAAGCAAGCCAAGAAGAGGGAATGTGGGCTTCTCATCCAAATCAAAAAGCGCACAAGACTCTAGAGCTTCAAATAGAATAATTTAAAAAATATATATCGAAATTCGTGTTTCTCATGTGCATTTCTGTTCTCCCAGATCTACCAAGAACCGAAGAACGACGGCGACCGCTTGAGCAACATAAAGGAGTTTCTCAAAGGTTGCACTTCGTTTCGCGTCGAGGTAAGTTTTCCGTAAAATAACCCCACAAACACAACATTAATATGAAAGATATGCGACAGAAATGACGTTAAATGTTATTTTAGATCCAGTGTGAGACAAAGACAATGTGGGGGAGGCTGGACTGCGAGGCTAGAACAATCACACACTGCCGGGTGTGAAGCTGCCTTGTTTGTCGCCTGCACTGAAATGACCCATCCGAGATCGTAACAATGTAACAATCATTTTGCATTTCTCTGACGCCATTCTTTAAAACATTAACAGTCAATGTAACATTCTTGTAAGTAGGCTTCAAGCACAGATAGTTTGTAGTTATGTGATACATTTTGATAATCGGGCTATCAGACCTTGACATTATGTAAATTGTTGTCTTTCTGCCCCAATAGTGCGTGGCGTTGCTCTTTTGTCCCCCATTCTTGATTTTGAAACTCGAGCTAGGTAACCAGATACCCACAAGCGAGAATTATGCTTGGGCAATGAATAAATCCTAGTTGTTGTCATCAGCACCCAATGCTGTCAATTATATCACAGAGACTTTGACAACAATGATTAGGGTTGAATGATCTGATTCTAAATCTGTGGTTTGAGGACAATTATTTTTATTTAACCTTTATTTAACTAGGCAACTCAGAACAAATTCTTAATTATAATGACGGCCTACTTGTAAAGCCCCCCCGGCCAAACCCTCCCCAAACCCGGACAATGCTGGGCCAATTGTGCGCCGCCCTATAGGACTCCCGATCACGGCCGGTTGTGATACAGCTCGGGACCGAACCAGGGTCTGTAGTGACACCTCTAGCACTGAGATGCAGTGCCTTAGACCGCTGTACCACTCGGGAGCTTAAAGCTTATCTAGAGTGAGCTGAGGACACACACACAAACACACAACACACACACACACACACACACACACACACACACACACACACACACACACACACACACACACACACACACACACACACACACACACACACACACACACACACACACACACAGAGTTTGGTACTGTGTCATTGCATAGAGGAGACATTGAACCCCCCAGTCTGGACAAAACCGCTCAGTGTTCATATTCACCGCTGACTCTCCCCACTAACACTGCAGGAGGAGAGAGAGAGAGAGAGAGAGAGAGGGCACTGTGGAATACAGGGGGCTAATATCATTTTGTCAATACAAATGTCAATACAAATTCTTCTCTCCTCAGATAACAATTTTCTAATGATCATCAGTGCAATAGAATGGCTATGGGATGGCTATGGGATGGCTATCTTCAATTTACCAGCACATCCATCCCTTGCCTAAAGACCAAGGCACTCCTTTTGGAATAGGTTTTATTGATTTAGAAAAGTAATCATTTGATTTGGCTTATCACTGATGCATTATGACTGCATACATTGAGACAGAATAACACTGGAATAGAGATGCTAAGCATTTCTCAATAATGGTCCTGATACAGTTTCGCTTTTTGCCCTAGCACTAACACACCTGATTCCAATCATCAAAGGCTTGAATCAGGTGTCTAAGAGCTAGGGCAAAAAGTAAAATGTGCGACCTTTAGGGACCCCGGGACCAGGATTGAGGAACACTGGTCGAGTACATAAACATGCATGTTTGAGGTTGGACTGATTCCAAACGGACTGCTTGTCTCACTCCTCTGAGTCCTGGGATGTTTCTGTGATGAGCCTCCCAGGTGTGCACTTGTCCCCTCCTTCAGACAGGCAGACATGGAACTCTTCACAGCAGCCCTCATACTGTAAGCATGTTTCCTTATAATCTGCTTAAGTGAGGGGAGGAGAGTAGGAAAGGAGATGGGAGGAGTGGAGGAGAGTGGGAGGAGTGGAGAAGGAGATGAGAGTAGAAGGAGGTGAAAGTAGAAGAAGAGGAGATGAGAGTAGGAGGATGGAAGGAGAGTAGAAAAAGGAGAGGAGATGAGAGTAGGAGGAGAGGAGATGAGAGTAGGAGGATGGGAGGAGAGGAGGAGATGAGAGTAGGAGGAGAGGAGATGAGAATAGGAGGATGGGAGATGAGAGTAGGAGGAGGAGAGGAGAGTAGGAGGAGGAGATGAGAATAGGAGGATGGGAGGAGAGGAGATGAGAGTAGGAGGAGAGGAGAGGAGGAGAGATGAGAGTAGGAGAAGGAGAGGAGATGAGAGTAGGAGGAGAGGAGATGAGAGTAGGAGGAGAGGAGGAGGAGTGGAGGAGGAGATGAGAGTAGAAGGAGGTGAAAGTAGAAGAAGAGGAGATGAGAGTAGGAGGATGGGAGGAGAGTAGAAGAAGGAGAGGAGATGAGAGTAGGAGGAGAGGAGATGAGAGTAGGAGGATGGGAGGAGAGTAGGAGAGGAGATGAGAGTAGGAGGAGAGGAGATGAGGGTAGGAGGAGAGGAGATGAGAGTAGGAGGAGAGGAGATGAAGGTAGGAGGAGAGGAGATGAGAGTAGGAGGAGAGGAGATGAGAGTAGGAGGATGGGAGGAGAGGAGGAAAGGAGAGTAGGAGGAGAGGAGATGAGAGTAGGAGGAGAGGAGATAAGAGTAGGAGGATGGGAGGAGAGTAGGAAGATATGAGAGTAGGAGCAGAGGAGATGAGAGTAGGAGGAGAGGAGATGAGAGTAGGAGGAGAGGAGATGAGAGTAGGAGGATGGGAGGAGAGTAGGAGAGGGGGACAGTAGGAGGAGAGGAGATGAGAGTAGGAGGAGAGGAGATGAGAGTAGGAGGATAGGAGATGAGAGTATGAGGAGGAGAGGAGAGAGTAGGAGGAGGAGAAGAGATGAGAATAGGAGGATGGGAGGAGAGGAGATGAGAGTAGGAGGAGAGGAGAGGAGGAGAGATGAGAGTAGGAGGATGGTAGGAGAGTAGGAGGAGGAGAGGAGATGAGAGTAGGAGGAGAGGAGATGAGAGTGGGAGGAGAGGAGATGAGAGGAGAGGAGGAGAGATGAGAGTAGGAGGATGGGAGGACAGTAGGAGGAGAGGAGATGAGAGTAGGAGGAGAGGAGAGGAGGAGAGATGAGAGTAGGAGGATGGGAGGAGAGTAGGAGAAGGAGAGGAGATGAGAGTAGGAGAGGAGGAGATGAGAGTAGGAGGATTGGAGGAGAGGAGGAGGAGGAGAGGAACTTCCTCTCTCCCTTGGAGTGGTCACTGATCTGATGTGATATTCTGGATAAGTGAAAGCCATGTAGTGGGACCCTGCCTTCATCTACCATGTCAGGTCTGGGATTGCCTTCTGTAAGGCAGGAAGAAGGGCCACGGAGAATCTAGTCCTTAGGCTTCCAGTTCTTATTAAACCCTAACGGTCAACATGTTGTTTCATGAACCCCTTTGGAGCATAGATCACATTGTGATGTCACTTTTTATGTGATGTCACTTTCACTTTTTTCTGCATGTCCTAAACCTCTGTATGAGATGGAGACGGAGGGAGGATGGAAGAGATGGAGCTAGAGGGAGAGATGGAGAGATGATGGATGGGAGAGATAGAGGATGGTAGAGAGGGAGAGATGGAGAGATGATGGATGGGAGAGATAGAGGATGGTAGAGAGGGAGAGATGGAGAGATGATGGATGGGAGAGAGGGAGAGATGGAGGTAGAGATAGGATGATATAAAAGGAGGGAGAGAGGTAGAGAGAGGGGGGGTCGAGATGTTTTTGTTGTTTTTGTTTTAACCATTATTTAACCAGGCAAGTCAGTTAAGAACACATTCTTATTTTCAATGACTGCCTAGGAACAGTGGGTTAACTGCCTGAGGGAGGGAGGTAGAGATGGTTGGAGGGAGGGAGGTAGAGATGGAGGGAGCTAGAGATGGAGGGAGGGGGTAGAGATGGAGGGAGGGGGTAGAGATGGAGGGAGGGAGGTAGAGATGGAGGGAGGGAGGTAGAGATGGAGGGAGCTAGAGATGGAGGGAGGGGGGTAGAGATGGAGGGAGGGGGTAGAGATGGAGGGAGGTAGAGATGGAGGGAGGGGGTAGAGATGGAGGGAGGTAGAGATGGAGAGAGGTAGAGATGGAGGGAGGGAGGTAGAGGTGGAGGGAGGTAGAGATGGAGGGAGGGAGGTAGAGATAGAGGGAGGTAGAGATGGAGGGAGGTATAGATGAAGGGGGAGGTAGAGATGGAGGGAGGGGGTAGAGATGGAGGGAGGTAGAGATGGAGGGACGGAGGTAGAGATGGAGGGAGAGGGGTAGAGATGGAGGGAGGTAGAGATGGAGGGAGAGATGGAGGGAGGGAGGGAGGGAGGGAAAGGGTGAGAATGATGCACAGGGAGAAAATAACACTACAGTATTCACAATCACTCCACAGGCCCAGTAACTCCAATCTATCAACTCCAGTCAACTACCTCTTCTTGTGCTCGCCTGCCACTTTCCTCAGTACACACTACCCTTGACAGTAGTAGACAGTCATTTGTGAAGAGAGCTGTCTGTATGCTGCTGGGATATTGTCCTAACTGCTGTTAGTGACTCTTATTGGTGGACTTGGCAGGCAGTGACCCAGCTCCAATATTTGGGGAAATGGGTTTTCCGCTGACTTTTTGGCATGTCTCCACGTATTTTAGCTTTGGCACTAATACCATGTCACACACAGGAATGATGTACACACACACACACACACACACACACTGACCGTTCTTTCTCTTGTCCCCTAGCCGTTTGAGCCCAGTGACCTGCTCCTAGGACTGAACTTCTCCAAGATACTCAGCAGTCTGGTGGCTCTGAACAACGTGACTGCAGGTTAGTCTGAAGTAGAGGTCGACCGATTAATCGAGTTTTCATAACAATCGGACATCTTTGGACGCCGATTTTAGTTAAGAACACATTCTTATTTTCAATGACGGCCTAGGAACGGTGGGTTAACTGCTTTGTCCAGGGGCAGAACAACAGATTTTTACCTTGTCAGCTCGGGGATTAAATCTTGCAACCTTACAGTTACCTAGTCCAACGCTCTAACCACCTGCTTTACATTGAACTCCACGAGGAGCCTGCAGTAAGTCAAGGTAAGTTGCTAGCTAGCATTAAACTTATCTTATAAAAAACAATCAATCAATCAATCATAATCACTAGTTAACTACACATGGTTGATGATATTACTAGTTTATCTAGCGTGCATATAATCAATGCGGTGCGTATCGTTGCTCCAATGTGTACCTAACCATAAACATCAATGCCGTTCTTAAAATCAATACACAGAGGTATATATAGTATAAACCTCCATATTTAGCTAAAAGAAATCCAGGTTAGCAGGCAATATTAACCAATATTAATATCTCCTCGTCATCTGAGGAACAGTAGTCAAGATCGGAGGGAGGTAGAGATGGAGGGAGGGAGGTAGAGTGGTATGTGCCCATGTTAGGTAGCGTGGTATGTGCCCATGTTAGGTAGCATGGTATGTGTCCATGTTAGGTAGCGTGGTATGTGTCCATGTTAGGTAGCGTGGTATGGTTAGGTGTGGTATGTGTCCATGTTAGGTAGCGTGGTATGTGTCCATGTTAGGTGGTATGTTAGGTAGCGTGGTATGTGTCCATGTTAGGTAGCGTGGTATGTGTCCATGTTAGGTAGCGTGGTATGTGTCCATGTTAGGTAGCGTGGTATGTGTCCATGTTAGGTAGCGTGGTATGTGTCCATGTTAGGTAGCGTGGTGTGTCCATGTTATGTGGTATGTGTCCATGTTAGGTAGCGTGGTATGTGTCCATGTTAGGTAGCGTGGTATGTGTCCATGTTAGGTAGCGTGGTATGTGTCCATGTTAGGTAGCGTGGTATGTGTCCATGTTAGGTAGCGTGGTATGTGTCCATGTTAGGTAGCGTGGTATGTGTCCATGTTAGGTAGCGTGGTATGTGTCCATGTTAGGTAGCGTGGTATGTGTCCATGTTAGGTGCGTGGTATGTGTCCATGTTAGGTAGCGTGGTATGTGTCCATGTTAGGTAGCGTGGTATGTGTCCATGTTAGGTAGCGTGGTATGTGTCCATGTTAGGTAGCGTGGTATGTGTCCATGTTAGGTAGCGTGGTATGTGTCCATGTTAGGTAGCGTGGTATGTGTCCATGTTAGGTAGCGTGGTATGTGTCCATGTTAGGTAGCGTGGTATGTGTCCATGTTAGGTAGTGTCCATGTTAGGTATGTGTGTCCATGTTAGGTAGCGTGGTATGTGTCCATGTTAGGTAGCGTGGTATGTGTCCATGTTAGGTAGTGGTATGTGTCCATGTTAGGTATGTGTCCATGTTAGGTAGCGTGGTATGTGTCCATGTTAGGTAGCGTGGTATGTGTCCATGTTAGGTAGCGTGGTATGTGTCCATGTTAGGTAGCGTGGTATGCCATGTTAGGTAGCGTGGTATGTGTCCATGTTAGGTAGCGTGGTATGTGTCCATGTTAGGTAGCGTGGTATGTGTCCATGTTAGGTAGCGTGGTATGTGTCCATGTTAGGTAGCGTGGTATGTGTCCATGTTAGGTAGCGTGGTATGTGTCCATGTTAGGTAGCGTGGTATGTGTCCATGTTAGGTAGCGTGGTATGTGTCCATGTTAGGTAGCGTGGTATGTGTCCATGTTAGGTAGCGTGGTATGTGTCCATGTTAGGTAGCGTGGTATGTGTCCATGTTAGGTAGCGTGGTATGTGTCCATGTTAGGTAGCGTGGTATGTGTCCATGTTAGGTAGCGTGGTATGTGTCCATGTTAGGTAGCGTGGTATGTCCATGTTAGGTAGCGTGGTATGTGTCCATGTTAGGTAGCGTGGTATGTGTCCATGTTAGGTAGCGTGGTATGTGTCCATGTTAGGTAGCGTGGTATGTGTCCATGTTAGGTAGCGTGGTATGTGTCCATGTTAGGTGTTAGGTAGCGTGGTATGTGTCCATGTTAGGTAGCGTGGTATGTGTCCATGTTAGGTAGCGTGGTATGTGTCCATGTTAGGTAGCGTGGTATGTGTCCATGTTAGGTAGCGTGGTATGTGTCCATGTTAGGTAGCGTGGTATGTGTCCATGTTAGGTAGCGTGGTATGTGTCCATGTTAGGTAGCGTGGTATGTGTCCATGTTAGGTAGCGTGGTATGTGTCCATGTTAGGTAGCGTGGTATGTGTCCATGTTAGGTAGCGTGGTATGTGTCCATGTTAGGTAGCGTGGTATGTGTCCATGTTAGGTAGCGTGGTATGTGTCCATGTTAGGTAGCGTGGTATGTGTCCATGTTAGGTAGCGTGGTATGTGTCCATGTTAGGTAGCGTGGTATGTGTCCATGTTAGGTAGCGTGGTATGTGTCCATGTTAGGTAGCGTGGTATGTGTCCATGTTAGGTAGCGTGGTATGTGTCCATGTTAGGTAGCCATGTGGTATGTGTCCATGTTAGGTAGCGTGGTATGTGTCCATGTTAGGTAGCGTGGTATGTGTCCATGTTAGGTAGCGTGGTATGTGTCCATGTTAGGTAGCGTGGTATGTGTCCATGTTAGGTAGCGTGGTATGTGTCCATGTTAGGTATGTGTCCATGTTAGGTAGCGTGGTATGTGTCCATGTTAGGTAGTGTCCATGTGGTATGTGTGTCCATGTTAGGTAGCGTGGTATGTGTCCATGTTAGGTAGCGTGGTATGTGTCCATGTTAGGTAGCGTGGTATGTGTCCATGTTAGCGTGGTATGTGTCCATGTTAGGTAGCGTGGTATGTGTCCATGTTAGGTAGCGTGGTATGTGTCCATGTTAGGTGGTAGTGTCCATGTTAGGTAGCGTGACCCATGTTAGGTAGCGTGGTATGTGTCCATGTTAGGTAGCCATGTGGTATGGTATGTCCATGTTAGGTAGCGTGGTATGTGTCCATGTTAGGTAGCGTGGTATGTGTCCATGTTAGGTAGCGTGGTATGTGTCCATGTTAGGTAGCGTGGTATGTGTCCATGTTAGGTAGCGTGGTATGTGTCCATGTTAGGTAGCGTGGTATGTGTCCATGTTAGGTATGTGTCCATGTTAGGTAGCGTATGTGTCCATGTTAGGTAGCGTGGTATGTGTCCATGTTAGGTAGCGTGGTATGTGTCCATGTTAGGTAGCGTGGTATGTGTCCATGTTAGGTAGCGTGGTATGTGTCCATGTTAGGTAGCGTGGTATGTGTCCATGTTAGGTAGCGTGGTATGTGTCCATGTTAGGTAGCGTGGTATGTGTCCATGTTAGGTAGCCCATGTTAGGTAGCGTGGTATGTGTCCATGTTAGGTAGCGTGGTATGTGTCCATGTTAGGTAGCGTGGTATGTGTCCATGTTAGGTAGCGTGGTATGTGTCCATGTTAGGTAGCGTGGTATGTGTCCATGTTAGGTAGCGTGGTATGTGTCCATGTTAGGTAGCGTGGTATGTGTCCATGTTAGGTAGCGTGGTATGTGTCCATGTTAGGTAGCGTGGTATGTGTCCATGTTAGGTAGCGTGGTATGTGTCCATGTTAGGTATGGTATGTGTCCATGTTAGGTAGCGTGGTATGTGTCCATGTTAGGTAGCGTGGTATGTGTCCATGTTAGGTAGCGTGGTATGTGTCCATGTTAGGTAGCGTGGTATGTGTCCATGTTAGGTAGCGTGGTATGTGTCCATGTTAGGTAGCGTGGTATGTGTCCATGTTAGGTAGCGTGGTATGTGTCCATGTTAGGTAGCGTGGTATGTGTCCATGTTAGGTAGCGTGGTATGTGTCCATGTTAGGTAGCGTGGTATGTGTCCATGTTAGGTAGCGTGGTATGTGTCCATGTTAGGTAGCGTGGTATGTGTCCATGTTAGTGTCCATGTTAGGTAGCGTGGTATGTGTCCATGTTAGGTAGCGTGGTATGTGTCCATGTTAGGTAGCGTGGTATGTGTCCATGTTAGGTAGCGTGGTATGTGTCCATGTTAGGTAGCGTGGTATGTGTCCATGTTAGGTAGCGTGGTATGTGTCCATGTTAGGTAGCGTGGTATGTGTCCATGTTAGGTAGCGTGGTATGTGTCCATGTTAGGTAGCGTGGTATGTGTCCATGTTAGGTAGCGTGGTATGTGTCCATGTTAGGTAGCGTGGTATGTGTCCATGTTAGGTAGCGTGGTATGTGTCCATGTTAGGTAGCGTGGTATGTGTCCATGTTAGGTAGCGTGGTATGTGTCCATGTTAGGTAGCGTGGTATGTGTCCATGTTAGGTAGCGTGGTATGTGTCCATGTTAGGTAGCGTGGTATGTGTCCATGTTAGGTAGCGTGGTATGTGTCCATGTTAGGTAGCGTGGTATGTGTCCATGTTAGGTAGCGTGGTATGTGTCCATGTTAGGTAGCGTGGTATGTGTCCATGTTAGGTAGTGGTATGTGTCCATGTTAGGTAGCGTGGTATGTGTCCATGTTAGGTAGCGTGGTATGTGTCCATGTTAGGTAGCGTGGTATGTGTCCATGTTAGGTAGCGTGGTATGTGTCCATGTTAGGTAGCCATGTTAGGTAGCGTGGTATGTGTCCATGTTAGGTAGCGTGGTATGTGTCCATGTTAGGTAGCGTGGTATGTGTCCATGTTAGGTAGCGTGGTATGTGTCCATGTTAGGTAGCGTGGTATGTGTCCATGTTAGGTAGCGTGGTATGTGTCCATGTTAGGTAGCGTGGTATGTGTCCATGTTAGGTAGCGTGGTATGTGTCCATGTTAGGTAGCGTGGTATGTGTCCATGTTAGGTAGCGTGGTATGTGTCCATGTTAGGTAGCGTGGTATGTGTCCATGTTAGGTAGCGTGGTATGTGTCCATGTTAGGTAGCGTGGTATGTGTCCATGTTAGGTAGCGTGGTATGTGTCCATGTTAGGTAGCGTGGTATGTGTCCATGTTAGGTAGCGTGGTATGTGTCCATGTTAGGTAGCGTGGTATGTGTCCATGTTAGGTAGCGTGGTATGTGTCCATGTTAGGTAGTGTCGTTAGGTATGTGTCCATGTTAGGTAGCGTGGTATTGTCCATGTTAGGTAGCGTGGTATGTGTCCATGTTAGGTAGCGTGGTATGTGTCCATGTTAGGTAGCGTGGTATGTGTCCATGTTAGGTAGCGTGGTATGTGTCCATGTTAGGTAGCGTGGTATGTGTCCATGTTAGGTAGCCCATGTTAGGTATGTGTCCATGTTAGGTAGCGTGGTATGTGTCCATGTTAGGTAGCGTGGTATGTGTCCATGTTAGGTAGCGTGGTATGTGTCCATGTTAGGTAGCGTGGTATGTGTCCATGTTAGGTAGCGTGGTATGTGTCCATGTTAGGTAGCGTGGTATGTGTCCATGTTAGGTAGCGTGGTATGTGTCCATGTTAGGTAGCGTGGTATGTGTCCATGTTAGGTAGCGTGGTATGTGCCCATGTTAGGTAGCGTGGTATGTGCCCATGTTAGGTAGCGTGGTATGTGCCCATGTTAATATTTATTAAATGAACTGAACACTGAAATACAAAACAACAAAGTGAAAGAACGAAGCGACAACGAAACAGTCCTTTCTGGTGAAGACACACAACATAAAATAATCACCCACAAAACACAGGTGGGAAAAGGCTACCTAAGTATGATTCTCAATCAGAGACAACAAACACATAGAAAAAATAACATAGACTACCCACCCCAACTCACGCCCTGACCAACCTAAAACAAAGACATAACAAAGGAACTAAGGTCAGAACGTGACAACCAGGTGAAATTGTTTCACTTCTCTTGCGTTCATTGCACATAGAGTCAGTGTATATGCAACAGTTTGGGCCGCCTAATTTGCCAGAATTTTATGTAATTATGACATAACATTGAAGGTTGTACAATGTAACAGCAATACTTACACTTCGGGATGCCATCCGTTAGATAAAATACAGAACGGTTCTGTATTTCACCGAAAGAATAAACGTCTTGTTTTCGAGATGATAGTTTCCGGATTCGACCATATTAATGACCGAAGGCTCTTATTTCTGTGTGTTATAATGTTATAATTAAGTCAATGATCTGATAGAGCAGTCTGAGCGATGGTAGGCACCAGCAGGCTCGTAAGCATTCATTCAAACAGCACTTTCGTGCGTTTTGCCAGCAGCTCTTTGCAATGCTTTAAGCACAGCGCTGTTTATGACTTTAAGCCTATCAACCCCCGAGATTAGACTGGTGTAACCGATGTGAAATAGCTAGCTAGTTAGCGGGGTGCACGCTAATAGTGTTTTAAACGTCATTCGCTCTGAGATTTGGAGGGGTTGTTCCCCTTGCTCTGCATGGGTAACAATGCTTCGAGGGTGGCTGTTGTCGATGTGTTCCTGGTTCGAGCCCAGGGAGGAGCGAGGAGAGGGACGGAAGCTATACTGTTACACTGGCAATACTAAAGTGCCTATAAGAACATCCAATAGTCAAAGGTTAATGAAATACAAATGGTATAGAGGAAATAGTCCTATAATTCCTATAATAACTACAACCAAAAACTCATGTTAATCTTGGAACTCCCTCTCCCGGATCCAGGAGAATTGTCATCAACTGACACTAATTAGCATAACGCAACGGACAAAAAATATTACTAGAAAATATTCATATTCATGAAATCACAAGTGAAATATATTGAAACACAGCTTAGCCTTTTGTTAATCACCCTGTCATCTCAGATTTTGAAATTATGCTTTACAGCCAAAGCAAGACAAGCATTTGTGTAAGTTTATCGATAGCCTAGCATAGCATTATGCCTAGCTAGCAACAGGCAGCTTGGTCACGAAAATCAGAAAAGCAATCAAATTAAATCCTTTACCTTTGATGAGCTTCGGATGTTTTCACTCACGAGACTCCCGGTTAGACAGCAAATGTTCATTTTGTCCCATAAAGATTATTTTTTATAGCCGAAACACAAACTTCACGTTTGGTAGAGAAATCCACCGGTCATGACAACGCCAAAAAATATTCCAAATTTGATCCATAATATCGACAGAAACATGGCAAATGTTTTTTATAATCAATCCTCAATGTGTTTTTCAAATATCTATTCGATAATATATCCACCGGGACAGGTGGCTTCTTAGTAGGAAAGAGAGAAACAATGGCCGCATTTGTCTTTTACGCACAAAACACTCTGAGAGCCTCCAGCTGACCACTGACGCAATGTTGTCGTTCAGGCTCATTTTTCAAAATAAAATAAAATAAAATGCAAATGAATTACTTAAAAATCATACAATGTGATTTTCTGGATTTTTGTTTTAGATTCCGTTTCTCACAGTTGAAGTGTACCTATGATAAAAATTACAGACCTCTACATGCTTTGTAAGTAGGAAAACCTGCAGAATCGGCAGTGTATCAAATACATGTTCTCCCCACTGTATGTATCTATGTCAAATGGAGATTTGTGTGGGCTAATCTTCAGGATTCAGGCCCTTCTTCAGGCCTTACTGAAGCTTCAGGCCGTCCCTTTCTTACTCTCTTCCCAATACCATACCTCCATTCTCTACCTCCCCCTCTCGTCTCTGCCTCCTCATCCCTCTGTCCTTTCCTCACCTCCCCCTCCCTACCTCTCATTCCACTCTTTATCTCTCCATCTCCATCTGTCCTCTTCTCTGTACCTCTTTACATTCCGCCCTCCTCCCCTCTATACCCCTCCTCCCCTCTCTACCTCCTCCTCCCCACTCTACCTCCCCCTCCCCTTTCCTCCCCTCTCGACCTCCTCCTCCCCTCTCTCCCCTCTCTACCTCGTCCTCCCCTCTCCTCGCCTCTCTACCTCCTCCTCCCCACTCTACCTCCTCCTCCCCACTCTACCTCCCCCTCCCCTTTCCTCCCCTCTCTACCTCCTCTTCCCCTCTCCTCCCCTCTCTACCTCGTCCTCCCCTCTCCTCGCCTCTCTACCTCCTCCTCCCCTCTCTACCCCTCTCCTCCCCTCTCTACCTCCTCCTCCTCCCCTCTACCCCTCTCCTCCCCTCTCTACCCCTCTCCTCCCCTCTCTACCTCCTCCTCCCCTCTCTACCTCCTCCTCCCCTATCTACCTATTCTGCTCCTCTCTACCCCTCTCCCCTCCTCCCCTCTCTACCTCCTCCTCCTCCCCTCTCTACCCCTCTCCTCCCCTCTCTACCCCTCTCCTCCCCTCTCTACCTCCTCCTCCCCTCTCTACCTCCTCCTCCCCTCTCTACCCCTCTCCTCCCCTCTCTACCCCTCTCCTCCCCTATCTACCCCTCTCCTCCCCTCTCTACCCCTCTCCTCCCCTCTCTATCCCTCTCCTCCCCTCTCTACCTCCTCCTCCCCTCTCTACCCCTCTCCTCCCCTCTCTACATCCTCCTCCTCCCCTCTCTACCCCTCTCCTCCCCTCTCTACCTCCCCCTCCTCCCCCTCTCTACCCCTCTCCTCCCCTCTCTACCTCCTCCTCCTCCCCTCTCTACCCCTCTCCTCCCCTCTCTATCCCTCTCCTCCCCTCTCTACCTCCTCCTCCCCTCTCTACCCCTCTCCTTCCCTCTCTACATCCTCCTCCTCCCCTCTCTACCCCTCTCCTCCCCTCTCTACCTCCTCCTCCTCCCCTCTCTACCCCTCTCCTCCCCTCTCTACCTCCTCCTCCTCCCCTCTCTACCCCTCTCCTCCCCTCCCTACCTCCCCTATAGGACATGTGTGAGGGCAGCCGGACGCAGCTATTGGTCAAGGCTCGCTTCAACTTTGAGCAGACCAATGAGGACGAGCTGTCCTTCAACAAGAGTGATGTCATCAACGTGACACGCCAGGAGGAGGGCGGCTGGTGGGAGGGGAGCCTCAACGGCAAGACCGGCTGGTTCCCTAGCAACTATGTCCGTGAGATTAAAGGCTGTGGTAGGTGTCCCCTCTGTATTCCTGCAACTGGACCTCACATAGTATCAGAAAGAAGGTCTGATGTGGAGGGATAACTCATTTCTCCCTTTCTCTCTCTCTCTACTCTCTCTCTTTCTCCCCCTCTCCCTCTCAGACAAACAAGTGTCTCCCAAATCTGGGACCCTGAAGAGTCCTCCAAAAGGCTTTGACACTACAGCCATCAGCAAGACCTACTACAACCTGGTATGAGCTGGTCATCATGTCTCTCTTTCCTTCTGGCTCGATGGACATTACTCTTAAAGCTGTTGCTCCACCTAGTTCTCTGTATGTGTGTGTTTCCCTGACATTTTAATGTCAGTCCATGCTCTGGGTTATGGAGATGAAAGAACACGGAAATACATATAACATATAACCTGAATATAAGAACATATAAGATAAATAACATATTTTGTACATAAATAAGAACATATAAGATATAATAACATATAAACAAATAAGAACACATAAACGAAACACTGAATAAAAAAAATAAAACGAAACACGTGTTTTGTACATAAATAAATAGCCTTTAAACACATGTCTAAAATAAATAGCCGCAGGTGCCTTTAAACCACGGCTTGTAACATTAAAACAAATGAACTTTAACACAAATAAATAGCCTTTAAACGAAACACGGCTTGTAACAAAAATAAATAGGCCTTTAAACGAAACATGGCTTGTAACAAAAATAAATAGGCCTTTAAACGAAACATGGCTTGTAACAAAAATAAATAGGCCTTTAAACGAAACATGGCTTGTAACAAAAATAAATAGGCCTTTAAACGAAACATGGCTTGTAACAAAAATAAATAAATAGGCCTAAATTTTAAACTAAAAAAATAAATAGGCACGGGCTTGTAACAAAAATAAATAGGCCTTTAAACGAAACACGGCTTGTAACAAAAATTAAAAAATAGCAGTAAACAGCAGCCTACCAAGAAAGTCATTGGTCACTATCTTCCTCCTCCTGTGCACTGAAACCACTGAAGTCATCTCCTTCGGTGTCGGAGTTGAATAGCCTCAGAATTGCTTCATTCGATGTTGGATCGTTTTCATTGTCGCTCTCGTCACTTTCATCCGGAGGCAAATACCCCGCTGAGCTCATGCTGCCCCTTCAACACGCAGCAGTCCAGCCTTTCCAAACCCGTTGATGATAGTGGATTATTTGACAATGCTCCACGCTGTCAGGACCCACTGGCAGACTTGACCATAAGTTGCTTTTCGCCTGCGGCCCATTTTAGTGAAGGATTTCTCCCCACTTGTCATCCAAGCCTCCCACTGAACACGGAGCGCCACCTTAAATGCACGATTTACACTGATGTCGAGTGGCTGCAAATACTTTGTTGTGCCCCCAGGAATCACAGCTGGAATTGAGTTTCACAGAATCTGTTATGTGGGCCCTCATGCTGTCCAACACGAGCAATGCCTTGTTCTTGTGAAAGAATCCTCCCGGTCTCTTGCCGTAACCCTCCGTATACCATTCATGCATTAGGCCTTCCGTCATCCATCCTTTCTGGTTGACTTTCACAACAATTCCTCTCGGGAATCTTTTCTCAGAACACAGGTGAAGTGCGTTTTTTCATGCCCAGTTGTTTTCAGCGTGACGGATGATTCGCCTTTCCTGTTGACAGTCCGAGTGAGAGGCAGGTCAAACGTCAGAGGAACCTCATCCATATTTATGATGTCGTGCGGGCCGATGGAATGCTCCGCTATCTTTGCATCAGTGAATTTGGGGAGTTTGAAACCTTTTCCTCGTAGTCGGGAGGGAGCTGCTGACACAGACTCGTCCGTACCCTGATGGACAGGCCTTTACGTCTCATAAATCTTAGACACCACGATGGTCCACCTCTAAAATCCTCAAACTTCATTGCGGTGGCGATTGTTTTGGCTTTCAGTCGGATCTGCACAGTTGAAACACCTCGGCCGTCTGCTCTCTGTGTGTTGACCCAGTCTTCAAGCTCATTTTCTAGTTCGGGCCATCTGCTTTTCTTCCCTCTGAAAGCTTTTGTTGTCTTTCTGCACTGAGTCAGTTCCTCACGCTGCTGTTTCCAACGTCTTATCATCGACTCATTAAGGCCAAGCTCCCGTGCAGCAGCTCTATTTCCTTTTCCAACAGCCAGATCGATCGCCTTCAACTTGAAAGCTGCATCATATGCATTTCTCTGTGTCTTTGCCATGATGAGGGTGACAAAATGACTACCGTAATCAGAATGATGGGAAGTTTGAGCGTGCTCGATTTACGTCACATTATGTGACGGTGCTCAGTTTTTTGGCGGCATGAATCTTGTGAAAGAGGGAAAAATCCATAAATTAGCCGCGTCATTGTATAAACCGCGAGGTTCAAAGCGTGGGAAAAAAGTAGCGGCTTATAGTCCGGAAATTACGGTACTATACTAGAGAGAGAGGGAGTCTATACACTACACCCCTCTATTCATCCTCTGTACACTACACCTCTCTATTTCTCCTCTGTACACTACACCTCTCTATTTCTCCTCTGTACACTACACCTCTCTATTCATCCTCTGTACACTACACCTCTCTATTCATCCTCTGTACACTACACCTCTCTATTCATCCTCTGTACACTACACCTCTATTTCTCCTCTGTACACTACACCTCTCTATTCCTCTGTACACTACACCTCTCTATTTCTCCTCTGTACACTACACCTCTCTATTTCTCCTCTGTACTCTGTCTGTACTACACCTCTCTATTTCTCCTCTGTACACTACACCCCTCTATTCATCCTCTGTACACTACACCTCTCTATTTCTCCTCTGTACACTACACCTCTCTATTTCTCCTCTGTACACTACACCTCTCTATTCATCCTCTGTACACTACACCTCTCTATTCATCCTCTGTACACTACACCTCTCTATTTCTCCTCTGTACACTACACCTCTCTATTTCTCCTCTGTACACTACACCCCTCTATTTATCCTCTGTACACTACACCTCTCTATTTCTCCTCTGTACACTACACTACACCTCTCTTTTATCCTCTGTATCCTCTTTTTCTCCTCTGTACACTACACCACTACACCTCTCTATTTCTCCTCTGTACACTACACCTCTCTATTTCTCCTCTCTACACTACACCTCTCTTTTTTCTCCTCTTTACACTACACCTCTCTATTTCTCCTCTGTACAATACACCTCTCTATTTCTCCTCTCTACACTACACCTCTCTATTTCTCCTCTGTACACTACACCTCTCTATTTCTCTGTACACTACACCTCTCTATTTCTCCTATGTACAATACACCTCTCTATTTCCCCTCTTTACACTACACCTCTTTATTTCTCCTCTGTACAATACACCTCTCTATTTCTCCTCTGTACAATACACCTCTCTATTTCTCCTCTCTACACTACACCTCTCTATTTCTCCTCTGTACACTACACCTCTCTATTTCTCCTCTGTGCACTACACCTCTCTATTTCTCCTCTGTGCACTAACACCTCTCTATTTATCCTCTGTACACCACACCTCTCTATTTCTCCTCTGTACACTACACCTCTCTATTTCTCCTCTGTACACTACACCTCTCTATTTCTCTGTACACTACACCTCTCTATTTCTCCTCTGTACACTACACCTCTCTATTTCTCTGTACACTACACCTCTCTATTTCTCCTATGTACAATACACCTCTCTAGTTCCCCTCTTTACACTACACCTCTCTATTTCTCCTCTGTACAATACACCTCTCTATTTCTCCTCTGTACACTACACCTCTCTATTTCTCCTCTCTACACTACACCTCTCTATTTCTCCTCTGTACACTACACATCTCTATTTCTCCTCTGTGCACTACACCTCTCTATTTCTCCTCTGTGCACTAACACCTCTCTATTTATCCTCTGTACACTATACCTCTCCATTTCCACCCTACACTACACCTCTCTATTTCTTATGGCTTTATCCCCACACCCCCTCTGTCCTTCTTCACTCCAAAAACCTGTCTAGTCCTGGAGTAACTCCCTGACCTGTCTAGTCCTGGAGTAACTCCCTGACCTGTCTAGTCCTGGAGTAACTCCCTGACCTGTCTAGTCCTGGAGTAACTCCCTGACCTGTCTAGTCCTGGAGTAACTCCTGACCTGTCTAGTCCAGGAGTAACTCCTGACCTGTCTAGTCCTGGAGTAACTCCCTGACCTGTCTAGCCCAGGAGTAACTCCCTGACCTGTCTAGTCCAGTAGTAACTCCCTGACCTGTCTAGTCCTGGAGTAACTCCCTGACCTGTCTTGTCCTGGAGTAACTCCCTGACCTGTCTAGTCCTGGAGTAACTTAGTCCTGGAGTAACTCCCTGACCTGTCTAGTCCTGGAGTAACTCCCTGACCTGTCTAGTCCTGGAGTAACTCCCTGACCTGTCTTGTCCTGGAGTAACTCCCTGACCTGTCTAGTCCTGGAGTAACTCCTGACCTGTCCTGGAGTAACTCCCTGACCTGTCTAGTCCTGGAATAACTCCCTGACCTGTCTAGTCCTGGAGTAATTCCCTGACCTGTCTAGTCCTGGAGTAACTCCCTGACCTGTCTAGTCCTGGAGTAACTCCCTGACCTGTCTAGTCCTGGAGTAACTCCCTGACCTGTCTAGTCCTGGAGTAACTCCCTGACCTGTCTAGTCCTGGAGTAACTCCCTGACCTGTCTAGTCCAGGAGTAACTCCCTGACCTGTCTAGTCCAGTAGTAACTCTCTGACCTTAGTCCTGGAGTAACTCCCTGACCTGTCTAGTCCTGGAGTAACTCCCTGACCTGTCTAGTCCAGAAGTAACTCTCTGACCTGTCTAGTCCTGGAGTATCTCCCTGTCAGAGAGACTGTTTAGAGGCCCTGGGCCAATGGGAGGACAAGGGTGAGGGGTTAGGAGTCAGAGGGAGTGAAAGTGTTCAGAGTTACAAAGACACACTCTCTCCCTCTGTCTCTTTCTCTCTCTTTCTCTCTTTCTCTCTTTCTCTGTCTGTCTGTCTGTCTGTCTGTCTTTCTCTCTCTCTCTCTCTCTCTTTCTCTCTCTTTCTCCCCCCAGGTGCTGCAGAACATTTTAGAAACAGAGACAGAATATTCCAAGGACCTCCAGAGCCTTCTGACTAACTACCTGCGATCTCTCCAGAGCACAGAGAAGTAAGGTCCACTAGTAGTGCTGTATTCAACCAACCTTACTCTGTCTGTCTGTCTGTCTGTCTGTCTGTCTGTCTGTCTGTCTGTCTGTCTGTCTGTCTGTCTGTCTGTCTGTCTGTCTGTCTGTCTGTCTGTCTGTCTGTCTGTCTGTCTGTCTGTCTGTGTCTGTGTCTGTGTCTGTGTCTGTGTCTGTGTCTGTGTCTGTGTCTGTCTGTGTCTGTGAGTGATGACGACATATGGCCGCTGGTTGGTTTTATTCCAAAACTCCTGCTCTCTCCCTCTCTCATCCTCCTCTCCCCCTTCCCTCCCCTCTCCTCTCTCTCCAGACTGAGCAGTACAGATGTGTATCTGATCCTGGGGAACCTGGAGGAGATCAGCACCTTCCAGCAGATGCTCGTCCAATCACTGGAGGAGTGCACCAAGTAAGTCCTACCTTTCCACCAATCAGCATCACAGGGATCAGAGAAAGAACCTGTCACTGCTGGTCTAATCCAATCAGATCTGTCCTGCTGCTACTTGGGATATGTCAAGGCAGTTTCCCTTTGAGGTAAATAAAGGATATAGGGATATCTAGTGGTTGGTTGTGGTACTACAGTGGTCCTTAATTCAGTCAGCTTGTCATCGTTGTGCTACAGAGACACACATCTTGTGTGTGTTTTCCCATGTGCAGACTTCCAGAGAGCCAGCAGAAGGTAGGGAGCTTCTTCCTGAATCTCATGCCCCAGATGAAGGCTCTCTATGTGGGTTACTGCTCCAACCACCCCTCTGCAGTCAACGTGCTCACCCAGCACAGGTAACTTAGACCCCATGCAGCATGAACCTGATGTCATAGCATCCCTACTATACAACAAGGATGTATTGTTACACAAGCAACTAGTGTATAATTAGGTCTATAATTAGGTAACTATAACTAGGTCAATAACTAGGTCTATAATTAGACCTGTCAATTCAATTATCCCCCCTCTCCCTACCCTCTCTCTCTCCTTTCCCTACCCTCTCTCTCTCTCTCTCTCCTGCCCCCCCTCTCTCTCTCCTGCCCTCCCTCTCTCTCTCCTGCCCTCCCTCTCTCTCTCCTGCCCCCTCTCTCTCCTCTCCCCCTCTCTCTCTCCTCTCCCCTTTCTCTCTCCTGCCCCCTCTCTCTCTCTCCTCTCCCCACATTCTCTCCTCTCCCCCTCTCTCTCTACTCTCCCCCTCTCTCTCTCCTGCCCCCCCTCTCCCTCCTCTCCCTCCTCTCTCTCTCCTCTCTCTCTCCTCTCCCCCTCTCTCTCTTCTGCCCCTCTCTCTCTCCTCTCCCCCTCTCTCTCTCCTGCCCCCCTCTCTCCTCTCCCCTCTCTCTCTCCTGCCCCCTCCCTCTCTCTCTCCTCTCCCCCACTTTCTCTCTCCTCTCCCCCCTCTCTCTCTACTCCCCCTCACTCTCTCTCCTGCCCCCCTCCTCTCTCCCTCCTCTCCCTCCTCTCTCTCCCCACTTTCTCTCTCCTCTCCCCCTCTCTCTCCTGCCCCCTCTCTCCTTCCTCTCCCTCCTCTCTCTCTCTCTCCTCTCCCTCTCTCTCTCTCCTCTCCCTCCTCTCTCTCTCCTCTCCCCCTCTCTCTCCTGCCCCCTCTCTCTCCTCTCCCTCCTCTCTCTCCTCTACCCCCCTCTCTCTCTCTCTCTCCCCCCTCTCTCTCTCCTGCCCCCTCTCTCCCTCCTCCTCCCTCCCCCTCTCTCTCCTGCCCCCTCTCTCCCTCCTCTCCCTCTTCTCTCTCTCCTCTCCCCCCCTCTCTCTCCTCCCCCCCTCTCTCCCCCTCCTCTCTCTCTCCTCTCCCTCCTCTCTCTCTCCTCTCTCCTCCTCTCTCTCTCCTCTCTCTCTCTCCTCCTCCCCCCTCTCTCTCTCCCCCTCTCTCTCCTGCCCCCTCCCTCTCTCTCCCTCTCCCCCTCCTCTCTTTCTCTCTCTCCTCTCCCCCTCTCTCTCTCTCTCTCCCTCCTCTCTCTCCCTCTCCTGCCCCCTTCTCTCCCTCCTCTCCCTCTTCTCTCTCTCCCCTCCCCCTCTCTCTCCTGCCCCCCTCTCTCCCTCCTCTCCCTCCTCTCTCTCCTCTCCCCCTCTCTCTCCTCTCCCCCTCTCTCTCTCCTCTCTCTCTCTCTCTCCTCTCCCTCTCTCTCTCTCTCCCTCCTCTCTCTCTCCTCCCCCTCCTCTCTCTCTCCTCTCCCCTCCCTCTCTCTCTCCTCCCCCTCTCTCCTCTCCCTCCTCCCTCTCTCTCTCTCTCTCCCCCTCTCTCTCCCTCTCCCCCTCTCTCTCTCCTCTCCCCCTCTCTCTCCTCCCCCTCTCCCTCCTCTCCCTCTCTCTCCTGCCCCCTCTCTCCTCCTCTCCCTCTTCTCTCTCCTCTCTCCCCCTCTCTCTCCTGCCCCCTTCTCTCCCCTCTCCTCTTCCCCTCCTCTCCCCCTCTCTCTCCCCTGCCCCCTCTCTCCCTCCTCTCCCTCCTCTCTCTCTCCTCTCCCCCTCTCTCTCCTGCCCCCATCCTCTCCCTCCTCTCCCCCTCTCTCTCTCCTGCCCCCTCTCTCCCTCCTCTCCCTCCTCTCTCTCTCTCCTCTCCTCCTCTCTCTCTCCTGCCCCCCTCTCTCCCTCTCTCTCCAGTGAGGAGCTGGGGGAGTTTATGGAGGGGAAAGGAGCCAGTAGTCCAGGTATCCTGACTCTGACCACAGGTCTCAGTAAACCCTTCATGAGGCTGGACACATACCCCACACTAACGAAGGAACTGGAGAGACACATGGAGGTGTGTGTGTGTAATAGAATGACCTCAATCACGGATGATGTATGTGTTTGTGTGTGTGTGTTTGTGTGTGTGACACGTGTAGGTGTGTGTTCGTAATAGAATGACCTCAATCACTGATGATGTATGTGTTTGTGTGTGTGTGTGTGTGTGACACGTGTAGGTGTGTGTTCGTAATAGAATGACCTCAATCACTGATGATGTGTGTGTGTGTGTGTGTGTGTGTGTGTGTGTGTGTGTGTGTGTGTGTGTGTGTGTAGCTGTAGAACTGTTGTCTTCTGTGTAAGAGGACGCCGTCATTCACTAATAGTGGTGTGTGTGTGTGTGTGTGTGTGTGTGTGTGTGTGTGTGTGTGTGTGTGTGTGTGTGTGTGTGTGTGTGTGTGTATGTGTGTATAACTGTAGGAGAGTCACCCCGACCTGCCAGACATCCAGAAGTGTATGACAACATTCAACAGCCTCTCGGTGAGTCACACCCACTCCAACATGGCCTCTTGTTTCCATGGTTACCTCATTAGCAGTGACGTGCGAGTCATGAGTCAACATATTATACTGTAATGATATCAGTATGTATCACTTGTACACACACAGTCATTATGTGTCTATGGATGCACATTGTTACATTGTTTCTGTGGTCATGGTGCTGATGCTGTTCCCATGGCAACCCATGGTGTGGTGCTGATGGTGTTTCCGTGGCGACAGGCCCAGTGCCAGGAGGTGAGGAAGAGGAAGGAGCTGGAGCTGCAGATAGTGACTGAGTCCATCAGGCTGTGGAAGGGAGAGGACATCAGAACACTGGGCTCTGTTCTCTACATGAGTCAGGCTCTGGTTAACAGCCCAGGAGCAGAGGTCAGAGGAAAACCTAACAACAACCTTACAGTAACATTAGAATAATAACTGATGATTTACTGATGAGGAAAACACTATTAACAGTGGCTTCTCTCTCTCTCTCTCTCTCTCTTACCTCTCTCTCTCTCTCTCCCTCTCTCTCTCTCTCTCTCTCCTGTCTTACCTCTCTCTCTCTCTCTCTCTCTCTCTCTCTCTCTCTCTCTCTCTTACCTCTCTCTCTTACTCTCTCTCCCTCTCTCTTACCTCTCTCTCTCTTCTCTTACCTCTCTCTTCCCTCTCTCTCTCTCTCTCTCTTACTTCTCTCTTACCTTTCTCTCTCTCTCTCTTACTCTTCTTCTCTCTCTCTCTCTCTCTCTCTCTCTCTCTCTCTTACCTCTCTCTTCCCTCTCTCTCTCTTCTCTTACCTCTCTCTCTCTCCTCTCTCTCTCTCTCTTCTCTTACCTCTCTCTTCCTCTCTCTCTCTCTCTCTCTTACCTCTCTCTTCTCTCTCTCTCTCTCTCTCTCTCTTCTCTCTCTTCCCTCTCTCTCTCTCTCTTCTCTTACCTCTCTCTTCTCTCTCTCTCTCTCTCTTCTCTTACCTCTCTCTTACTCTCTCTCTCTCTCTTCTCTTACTTCTCTCTCTCTCTCTCTTACCTCTCTCTCTCTCTTCTCTTACTTCTCTCTCTCTCTCTCTTTCTCTCTCTCTTACTCTTTCTCTCTCTCTCTCTTCTCTTACTTCTCTCTCTCTCTCTTCCTCTCTCTCTCTCTCTCCTCTTACTCTCTCACTCTCTTACCTCTCTCTCTCTTACCTCTCTCTCTCATCTCTCTTACTCTCTCTCTCTCTCTCTTACCTCTCTCTTCTCTCTCTCTCTCTTACCTCTCTCACTTATCTTACTCTCTCTCTCTTACTTTTCTCTCATCTCTTACTCTTCTCTTCTCTCTCTCTCTCTTCTCTTACTCTCTCTCTCTCTCTTACCTCTCTCTCTTACCTCTCTCTCTCATCTCTTACCTCTCTCTCTCTTCTTTTACCTCTCTCTTCTCTTACTCTCTCTCTCTCTCTCTTACCTCTCTCTCTCTCTCTCTTCTCTTACTTCTCTCTCTTCTCTTACCTCTCTCTCTCTTCTCTTGTCTCTCTCTCTCTCTCTCTCTCTCTCTCTCTCTCTCTCTCTCCTCTTACCTCTCTCTCTGTTATCTTACCTCTCTCTCCTCTTACCTCTCTCTCTCTCTCTCTTTACCTCTCTCTCTTTCTTTTACTTCTCTCTCTCCTGTCCCTCTCTCTCTGTCCTTGTCTCTCTCTCTCTCTCTCTCTCTCTCTTACCTCTCTCTCTTACCTCTCTCTCTTACTCTCTCTCTTGCTCTTACTTCTCTCTCTGCTCTTACCCCTCTCTCTCTCGCTCTTCTCTTACCTCTCTCTTCTCTTCTCTTACCTCTCTCTCTCTTCTTTTACCTCTCTCCCTGTCCCTCTCTCTCTGTCTGTCTCTCTGTCCCTCTCTCTCTCTCTCTCTGTCTCTGTCTCTGTCTCTGTCTCTCTCTTTCTCTGTCTTTGTCTCTCTCTCTGTCTCTGTCTTTGTCTCTCTGTCTCTGTCTCTGTCTCTCTCTCTCTCTCTCTCTCTCTCTCTCTCTCTCTTCTCTTACCTCTCTCTCTTCTCTTACCTCTCTCCCTCCCTCTCTCTCTGTTACCTCTATCTCTCTCTCTCTCTCTCTGTCTCTGTCTCATGTCTTACCTCTCTGTCTCTGTCTCTTCTCTTACCTCTCTCTCTCTTCTCTTACCTCTCTCTCTCTCTGTCTTATCTCTTCTCTCTCTCTCTCTCTTCTCTTACCTCTATCTCCTCTTACCTCTCTCTCTCATGTCTTACCTCTCACTCTCTCTTCTCTTACCTCTCTCTTCTCTTACCTCTCTCTCTTCTCTTACCTCTATCTCCTCTTACCTCTCTCTCTCATCTCTTACCTCTCTCTCTCTTCTCTTACCTCTATCTCCTCTTACCTCTCTCTCTCATGTCTTACCTCTCACTCTCTCTTCTCTTACCTCTATCTCTCTTCTCTTACCTCTCTCTCTCTTCTCTTACCTCTCTCTCTCATGTCTTATCTCTCTCTCTCTCTCTCTCTCGTTCTCTTTCTCTCTCTCTAGGAGAAGTGTGAGCATTACCTCATGCTCTTCCCTCATGTCCTCCTCATGCTGTCTGCCACTCCAAGGATGAGTGGCTTTATATTCCAGGTATGACCCCTGACCGCTAACCCCCTAGTCTACTACCAGGGTCATGTTCATTTGGCACCAAATGGAAGAAATTGGACTGAAACACGGAAGGGACTACATGAACTTGTCCAATAAGAAACACACATTTTTGCTACGGTGTTCCTTAGTGACTAAGACCCAGTGTTGATGGACCAACACGTTTAGTGTGGAGTCAGATGGTGTTGATGGACCAGCACGTTTAGTGTGGAGTCAGATGGTGTTGATGGACCAACATGTTTAGTGTGGAGTCAGATGGTGTTGATGGACCAACACGTTTAGTGTGGAGTCAGATGGTGTTGATGGACCACCATGTTTAGTCAGATGGTGTTGATGGACCACCATGTTTAGTCAGATGGTGTTGATGGACCACCATGTTTAGTCAGATGGTGTTGATGGACCACCATGTTTAGTCAGATGGTGTTGATGGACCACCATGTTTAGTCAGATGGTGTTGATGGACCAACACGTTTAGTGTGGAGTCAGATGGTGTTGATGGACCACCATGTTTAGTTTGGAGTCAGATGGTGTTGATGGACCACCATGTTTAGTCAGATGGTGTTGATGGACCACCATGTTTAGTGTGGAGTCAGATGGTGTTGATGGACCACCATGTTTAGTGTGGAGTCAGATGGTGTTGATGGACCAGCATGTTTAGTGTGGAGTCAGATGGTGTTGATGGACCAACATGTTTAGTCAGATGGTGTTGATGGACCACCATGTTTAGTGTGGAGTCAGATGGTGTTGATGGACCAGCATGTTTAGTCAGATGGTGTTGATGGACCAGCATGTTTAGTGTGGAGTCAGATGGTGTTGATGGACCAGCATGTTTAGTGTGGTGTCCAGATGGTGTGTGATGGACCAGCATGTTTAGTGTGGAGTCAGATGGTGTTGATGGATCAACATGTTTAGTCAGATGGTGTTGATGGACCACCATGTTTAGTCAGATGCTGTTGATGGACCACCATGTTCAGTGTGGAGTCAGATGGTGTTGATGGACCACCATGTTTAGTCAGATGCTGTTGATGGACCAACATGTTTAGTTTGGAGTCAGCTGGTGTTGATGGACCACCATGTTTAGTGTGGAGTCAGATGGTGTTGATGGACCACCATGTTTAGTGTGGAGTCAGATGGTGTTGATGGACCAGCATGTTTAGTGTGGAGTCAGGTGGTGTTGATGGACCACCATGTTTAGTTTGGAGTCAGCTGGTGTTGATGGACCACCATGTTTAGTGTGGAGTCAGGTGGTGTTGATGGACCAACACGTTTAGTGTGGAGTCAGATGGTGTTGATGGACCAACATGTTTAGTGTGGAGTCAGATGGTGTTGATGGACCAACATGTTTAGTGTGGAGTCAGATGGTGTTGATGGACCAACATGTTTAGTGTGGAGTCAGATGGTGTTGATGGACCACCATGTTTAGTCAGATGGTGTTGATGGACCACCATGTTGAGTGTGGAGTCAGATGGTGTTGATGGACCAACATGTTTAGTCAGATGGTGTTAATGGACCACCATGTTTAGTCAGATGGTGTTGATGGACCAACACGTTTAGTCAGATGGTGTTGATGGACCACCATGTTGAGTCAGATGGTGTTGATGGACCACCATGTTTAGTCAGATGGTGTTGATGGACCACCATGTTGAGTCAGATGGTGTTGATGGACCACCATGTGGAGTCAGATGGTGTTGATGGACCACCATGTTGAGTGTGTAGTCAGATGGTGATGATGGACCAACACGTTTAGTCAGATGGTGTTGATGGACCACCATGTTGAGTGTGTAGTCAGATGGTGATGATGGACCAACACGTTTAGTCAGATGGTGTTGATGGACCACCATGTTGAGTGTGTAGTCAGATGGTGATGATGGCTTCTTGTCTACAGGGGAAGCTGCCACTGTCTGGTATGACTGTGACCCCGCTAGAGGACAGTGAGACCCACAAAAACTCCTTTCAGCTTTCTGGTAAGACGACTGTGGTGTGTGTGATGTGTGTTTTGTGTATAATGTGTGTGTGTGATGTGTGTATAATGTGTGTTGTGTGTATAATGTGTGTGTGTGATGTGTGTATAATGTGTGTTGTGTGTATAATGTGTGTGTGTGTTTTGTGTATAATGTGTGTTTTGTGTATAATGTGTGTGTGAGATGTTTGTGTTATTTTTATTTCACCTTTATTTAACCAGGTAGGCCAGTTGAGAGCAAGTTCTCATTTACAACTGTGACCTGGCCAAGATAAAGCAAAGCAGTGCGACACAAACAACAACACAGAGTTACATAATACAGTAGAAATATATATATACAGCATGTACAAATGAGGTAGGATAAGAGAGGTAAGGCAATAAATAGGCCGTTGGGGCAAAGTAATTACAATATCGCAATTAAACACTGGAGTGATAGATGTGCAAGTTGAAATACTGGTGTGCAAAAGAGCAGAAAAAACTAAATCAAATATGGGGATGAGGTAGTTGGATGGGCAATTTACAGATGGTCTGTGTACAGGTGCAGTGATCGGTAAGCTGCTCTGACAGCTGATGCTTAATGTTTTAGAGGGAGATATGAGTCTCCAACTTCAGTGATTTAAAAAAAAATTGTTCCAGTCATTGGCAGCATAGAACTGGAAGGAAAGGAGGTGTTGGCTTTGGGGGAGACCAGTGAAATATACCGGCTGGAGCGCGTGCTACGGGTGGGTGTTGCTATGGTGACCAGTGAGCTGAGATAATGCAGAGCTTTACCTAGCAAAGACTTATAGATGACCTGGAGCCAGTGGGTTTGGTGACGAATATGTAGCGAGGGCCAGCCAACGAGAGCATACAGGTCGCAGTGGTGGGTAGTATATGGGGCTTTGGTGACAAAACGGATGGCACTGTGATAGACTGCATCCAATTTGCTGAGTAGAGTGTTGGAGGCTATATGTTTTGTGTATAATGTGTGTTTTGTGTATAATTTGTGTGTATAATGTGTGAGTGTATAATGTGTGTAATGTGTGTTTGTTTCCAGGCCATCTATTTGAGTGTCTTCAGGTGGTGTGTAACAGTCAGCAGGACCTGCAGGACTGGGTGGACCATCTGACCCGTCAGACCAGACAAGCCACCACCCCCAGCCACAAACCCCTCACGGTCCCCTGCCACACGGTCAGTAACACACACACAAGCATGCACACTTCGGGTGAATTGGTCATTTGTGTAATCTCCAAGCTCTGGGAAATACATTTGAATTTCATAAAACTTCTCTCTCCTCTCATTCTCTCATTTTCCTCTCCTTTTCCTCCTCCTCTCCTCTCCTCATTTCTCCTCTCCTCTCCTCTCCTCTCCTCTCCTCTCCTCTCCTCTCCTCTCCTCTCCTCTCCTCCTCTCCTCTCCTCTCCTCCTCCTCTCCTCTCCTCTCCTCTCCTCTCCTCTCCTCTCCCTCTCCCTCTCCTCTCCTCTCCTCTCCTCTCCTCTCCTCTCCTCCCTCCCTCCATCAGTTGCCCTCCCACCCTTTGACTCCATCCCGTCATGCAGAGAGCCGTGCGATAACTGTGGCCCCAGCCTACCACACCCTGCCCCACCCCTCATCACACGGGGCTCCACACAGCACCATGATGTGGGGGCCTCTGGAGCCCCCCAACACCCCCAAACCCTGGAGCCTCAGCTGCCTGCGTCCTGCACCCCCCCTCAGGCCCTCTGCAGCACTCTGCTACAAGGAGGTAGGGGAGAGTGTGTGTATGATGGGCAAGGAGGTTGTGTGTGTGATGGGCAAGGAGGATGTGTGTGTGATGGGGAAGGAGGTTGTGTGTGTGATGGGGAAGGAGGTTGTGTGTGTGATGGGCAAGGAGGATGTGTGTGTGATGGGCAAGGAGGATGTGTGTGTGATGGGGAATGCGTTGTGGAAGTAAGAAAAGGCTAGTTCAACATCAGGGATTAATTCCATTCTATTTCATTCAATGTTAGATACATCATGTAGAAAACCTTGAATATCAAACCGCTTCCAGTTTCTTTTCGTAATGACACGTGGAGATTTCTTAGGAATATTACCATCTCTCACACAGGCAATAGCACAGTGATCACTGATGTTATTTGCAAAAATACCAGAAGCATTAAAACGATGAGGAGTATTGGTTAAGATCACATCAATCAAAGAGGATTTCAGAGAATATTTGATATTCAACCTATTTACACTGTAGACAATCTGAGTGAGATTGTAGGTATTGCACCGAATTTTAAGTTGATCAGAGCTAGATGTTATCCAGTCCTGATTCAGATCACCCATCAGGACAAACTCAGAGTTGACATGCTGTGATAATCTGAAAATACAATCCAGAGAGCCAACAGTAGCAGATGGTCTATAACAACAAGATACAACAATACCTAAAGATGAGCCAACAGTAGCAGATGGTCTATAACAACAAGATACAACAATATCTAAAGATGAGCCAACAGTAGCAGATGGTCTATAACAACAAGATACAACAATATCTAAAGATGAGCCAACAGTAGCAGATGGTCTATAACAACAAGATACAACAATATCTAAAGATGAGCCAACAGTAGCAGATGGTCTATAACAACAAGATACAACCAAAGATGAGCAGTAGCAGATGGTCTATAACAACAAGATACAACAATATCTAAAGATGAGCCAACAGTAGCAGATGATAACAAGGGAGAGTGTATGTGATGGGCCAGGTAGCAGATGGTGTGATGGGAGGGAGAGTGTGTGATGGGGAGGGATGAGTGTGATGGGAGGGAGTGTGTGATGGGAGGGAGAGTGTGTGATGGGGAGGGAGGTGATGGTGTCAATAGAAACTGTTATGTGTGATGGGAGGGAGAGTGTGTGATGGGGAGGGAGAGTGTGTGATGGGAGGGAGAGTGTGTGTGATGGGGGGAGGGAGAGTGTGTGTGATGGGAGGGAGAGAGGGGAGGGAGAGTGTGTGTGATGGGGAGGGGGAGGGAGAGGTGTGTGATGGTGTGTGATGGGGAGGGAGAGTGTGTGATGGGAGGGAGTGTGTGTGATGGGAGATGGGAGGGGATGGGAGGGAGAGTGGGAGGATATGTGTGTGATGGGAGGGAGAGTGTGTGATGGGAGGGAGAGTGTGTGATGGGATGGGGGAGGGAGAGTGTGTGATGGGAGGGAGGATATGTGTGTGATGGGAGGGAGGGAGAGTGTGATGGGAGGGAGAGTGTGTGATGGGGAGGGAGAGTGTGTGTGATGGGGAGGGAGAGTGTGTGGGGGAGGGAGAGTGGGAGGGAGAGAGTGTGTGATGGGAGGGAGAGTGTGTGATGGGAGGGAGGATATGTGTGTGATGGGAGGGAGAGTGTGATGGGATGGAAGGGAGAGTGTGTGATGGGAGGGAGGGAGAGGGAGAGTGTGTGTGAGGGAGAGTGGGAGGGAGGGAGAGTGTGTGTGATGGGGAGGGAGAGTGGGGATGGGAGGGAGAGTAGGGAGAGTGTGTGTGTGGGATGGGAGGGAGAGAGTGAGAGGGAGGGAGTGTGTGATGGGAGGGAGGATAGGGAGATGGGTGATGGGAGGGAGAGTGGTGTCAATAGAAACTGTTATGGGAGGGAGAGTGTGGGAGGGAGAGTGGGGGAGGGAGAGTGTGTGATGGGAGGGAGAGTGTGTGATGGGAGGGATGGGAGGGGGAGGGAGAGTGTGTGTGGGGAGGGAGAGTGTGATGGGGAGGGAGAGTGTGTGAGGGAGATGTGTGTGATGGGAGGGAGGATATGTGTGTGATGGGAGGGAGAGTGTGTGTGATGGGAGGGAGAGTGTGTGTGGTGGGGATGGAGGATATGGGTGTGATGGTGTCAATAGAAACTGTTATGTGTGTGGGTGAGTTTGAGTGACATGGTTTATTTGTGTTGTTCATTTCCATCTCACTTTCTCTCTCTCTCGTACCTCTCTCTCTCTCTTCTCTCTCTCTCTCTTACCTCTCTCTCTCTCTTTCCTCTCTCTCTCTCTTACCTCTCTCTCTCTCTCTCCTCTCTCTCTCTCTTACTTCTCTCTCTCTCTCTCTTCTCTCTCTCTCTTACCTCTCTCTCTCTCTCTCTCTCTCTCTTACTCTCTCTCTCTCTCTCTTCTCTCTCTCTCTCTTACCTCTCTCTCTCTCTTACCTCCTCTCTCTCTCTCTCTCTCTCTCTAACCTCTCTCTCTCTCTTTACTCTCTCTCTCTCTTACCTCTCTCTCTCTCTTTCCTCTCTCTCTCTCTAACCTCTCTCTCTCTTTCCTCTCTCTCTCTCACCTCTCTCTCGCGCTCTCTGTTAAGAGAATTATGTTCTCAATGTTCATAACTTCAATTCAACTACTCGGTCTGCTACCAAGAATTTGTAAGATTCTTGTTGAAATGAAACAGACAGAGGCCAGTCTACGATAGTCAGCAACGTTTATTTACGAGAGCTCTGCCAATCATTTCATGTACATTGGTTTATATATCTCCCATTTCGTCATAAGTGTCCCTCCTCCTCTCAGACAATGACACTATAGTTTACAAGTCTTCTCCTACTCATACATTGCTTATCACATCCTGCAACATGTTACACAATCTACTACAAGCCCAATGGTTTCTCCCCTCTCTGGGTGGGGAGAACTCCTTCCCTGTTATCAGTTTCACAGTGGTCACAAGTTGTCTGCCACACAGTTCCTTGCGTGCGAACAGTCCCTCTTTTCTTATGGACAAACATTCTTCATCATTATACAGAGACAGGGTAGAATTCTGTTAGATATAGTCCTATCATTACTTTAAATGTATACATCATTTAGTCATTATACATCACATTCACAACACTCTCTTACCTCTCTCTCTCTCTCTTACCTCTCGCTCTCACCTCTCTCTTTCTCTCATCTCTCCCTCTCTTACCTCTCTCTCTCTCTCTCTCCTCTCTCTTTCTCTTTTGCCTCTCTTAACTCTTTCTCTCTCTCTCTCTCTCTCACCTACCTCTCTCTTACCTCTCTCTCTCTCTCACCTCCCTCTCTCTCTCACCTCCCTCTCTCTCTCACCTCCCTCTCTCTCTCACCTCTCTCTCTCTTACATCTCTCTCTCTCTTACCTCTCTCTCTTACCTCTCTCTCTCTTACCTCTCTCTCTCTCTCTCTCATCTCTCTCTCACCTACCTCTCTCTCTCTCTCTCTTACCACTCTCTCTCTTACCTCTCTCTCTGAGCTCTCTCTCTCTCACCTCCCTCTCTCTCTCACCTCCCTCTCTCTTCACCTCTCTCTCTCTCTTACATCTCTCTCTCTCTTACCTCTCTCTCTCTCTCTCTTACCTCTCTGTCTCTCATTTCTCTCTCTCTCTATCTCTGTCTCTGTCTCCAGGACCTCAGTAAGAGTCCTAAGAGTGTAAAGAAGCTCCTTCCTAAACGAAAGCCTGAGAGGAAACCGTCAGAAGAGGAGTCTGCCCTGAGGAAGAGTATGTTCATTCTGTTTGTGTCTGTCTGTGTGTGTATGTCTCTGTCTGTGTGTGTGTGTCTCTGTCTGCGTGTGTGTGTCTCTGTCTGCATGTGTGTGTCTCTCTGTCTGTGTGTGTGTGTCTCTCTGTCTGTGTGTGTGTGTCTCTCTCTGTGTGTGCGTCTCTGTGTGTGTGTCTCTATCTCAGTGTGTGTGTGTCTGTGTGTGTCTCTGTCTCAGTGCGTCTCTCTCTGTCTCTGTGTGTCTCTCTGTCTCTGTGTGTGTCTCTCTGTCTCTGTGTGTGTCTCTCTATCTCTGTGTGTGTCTCTTTGTGTGTGTGTGTCTCTCTGTGTGTGTCTCTCTGTGTGTGTCTCTCTGTCTCTGTGTGTGCGTGTGTCTCGTGTGTGTGTGTGTGTCTCTGTGTGTGTGTCTCTCTGTCTGTCTCTGTGTGTGTCTCTGTCTCTGTGTGTGTCTCTGTGTGTGTGTGTCTCTCCCTCTCTGTGTGTCTCTCCCTGTGTGTGTGTCTCTGTGTGTGTGTCTCTGTGTGTGTGTGTGTCTCTCTGTGTGTGTGTGTCTGTGTGTGTGTGTGTCTCTGTGTGTGTGTGTGTGTGTGTGTGTGTGTGTGTGTGTGTGTGTGTGTGTCTCTCCATGTGTGTGTGTGTGTCTGTGTCTCTCTGTGTGTGTGTCTGTGTGTCTCTGTGTGTGTGTCTGTGTGTCTCTGTGTGTGTGTCTCTGTGTGTGTGTCTCTCCCTGTGTGTGTGTATGTGTGTGTCTCCCTGTGTGTGTGTCTTTCCCTGTGTGTGTCTTTCGCTGTGTGTGTGTGTGTCTCTCGCTGTGTGTGTGTGTGTGTCTCTCGCTGTGTGTGTGTGTGTCTCTCGCTGTGTGTCTGTGTGTCTCTCTCTGTGGGTCTGTGTGTCTGTGTGTCTCTCTCTGTGTGTGTGTGTCTCTCTCTGTGTGTGTGTCTCTCTCTGTGTGTGTCTCTCTCTGTGTGTGTCTCTCTCTCTGTGTGTGTGTCTCTCTCTGTGTGTGTCTCTCTCTGTGTGTGTGTCTCTGTGTGTGTCTCTCTCTGTGTGTTTCTCTCTGTGTGTGTGTCTCTCTCTCTGTGTGTGTCTCTCTCTGTGTGTGTGTCTCTCTCTGTGTGTGTGTCTCTCTCTGTGTGTGTGTCTCTCTCTGTGTGTGTGTCTCTCTGTGTGTGTGTCTCTCTCTGTGTGTGTGTCTCTCTCTGTGTGTGTGTCTCTCTCTGTGTGTGTCTCTCTCTCTGTGTGTGTCTCTCTCTCTGTGTGTGTCTCTCTCTGTGTGTGTCTCTCTCTCTGTGTGTCTCTCTCTCTGTGTGTCTCTCTCTCTGTGTGTGTCTCTCTCTGTGTGTGTCTCTCTCTGTGTGTGTGTCTCTCTCTGTGTGTGTCTCTCTCTGTGTGTGTCTCTCTCTGTGTGTGTCTCTCTCTGTGTGTGTCTCTCTCTGTGTGTGTCTCTCTCTCTGTGTGTCTCTCTCTGTGTGTCTCTCTCTCTTTCTATATGTGTGTCTCTCTCTCTGTGTGTGTCTCTCTCTGTGTGTGTCTCTCTCTGTGTGTGTCTCTCTCTGTGTGTGTCTCTCTCTGTGTGTGTCTCTCTGTGTGTGTCTCGCTCTGTGTGTGTCTCGCTCTGTGTGTCTCTCTCTGTGTGTGTCTCTCTCTGTGTGTGTTACGCACGCCTCTAGGAAGAGGGAACGCAATACCCTGCTACAACTCAACTCCCCGTGAAGTGAGAGACATATGGGACTGTAGGTGCGAGTAAGGATGACAAAGGCAGAGAGTGGTACTGTTTACAAGGAATTTATTCCTTCACATTGTAATATGGGGAAAAGGGGCTGGACGGAACCAAAGCAAAGAAAGTACATATCAAAGCCCTCTCCTACCTTACCTGCCTAACCACTACATACCTAACTAGCACCACCTGTTGCGCTAACCAAAATACAGGGGGTGGTCCGCCCAGGTCTTACCTAGTGTGCCTAGACAGTGAATATATTATGGGTATATGTTTGCCCGCGGGCCTCTTGCCTAAGCACTCCCTAGGTGCCTTCCCCTCTGGTAACAAACTAAACAGAATATTACAAACAATTTCACATATCAAAACACTGCATCCTATTGACACACAACAGACATAACCAATCAGCTCCCTCAGCAACAACTAACATAGTACATACCAAATCTCTTTCTGAGAAACAAACATATGCTATAAACCTCAGCCATCAGCCTCCTCTCGCAGCAATCTCTCTCACTGATTTTAATATAGCTTCAGAAGGCATTGGTAATTGGAGACAGCTGCGTCCTGACGAGGGGGCGGGGTCAGCTCTCCAATTAGCCATGGAGTCGACCAATCAGCTGCTTGGGGGGGGGGGATTTCAGGAAGCCATCCTGAAACACACACCTAAAAAACCACAACACAGAAACTGGGGAACGTAACACACCCACCACAAAAAAATGCAAACATACAGTTTGCAATAACAAAAACCAACGCATCCCCAGTTCGTAAACCCATGATAGAGCGTCGGCAACCACATTCGCTGAGCCCTTCACATAGGCTATCTGAACATTATATCCTTGTACAATCAGAGCCCACCGCATAAGGCGGCAGTTCTGATTGTACATTTGCCTCAAAAAAAAACTAAAGGATTATGGTCCATGAAGACCAGTTTCAGCATGGCACTGGATCCCACATATACCTCAAAGAACTGTAAGGCAATAAAGCCAGGGTCTCTTGTTCAATTGGAGTACCTTGACTGACACAAGAAACTGAGGGGCCGATCCACTCCATCTTCATCTTCCTGTAAGAGAACCGCACCCACCCCCACTATACTAGCATCTACCTCCAATTTAAAAGGTTTGTCAAAGTTGGGGGCGGCAAGCACTGGGGCACTATAAAGTAGCGTTTTAGCACACTCAAAAACACAATTACAGTCCTTGGACCACTTAAATGGTACCTTGGGACTAAGCAGAGATGAAAGGGGAGCTACTACCATGGAGAAATTCTTACAGACTATACGATAGTACCCTACCATCCCCAGGAATCTGCGCAACTGGCGGCGAGTCGTGGGAGCAGGAAAAGCAGCAATTGCTTCCACTTTTCCAGTTACTGGGCGCACTTGACCTCGTCCCACTTGTTTCCCTAAGTCAGTCACAGCAGCCTTCCCAAACTCACACTTGGTCAAATTGAGGGTTAAAGAAGCATCCACCAACCGCTGAAACACACTTTTCAAAGTGGAGAGATGATCAGACCAAGTAGACAAATGTATCACCACATCGTCAAGGTAAGCAGTACAATTTGGCACATCTGCAAACACAATGTTAACTAGCTGCTGAAAAGTAGCAGGTGCATTACACATACCACATCCACGTCATGTTCCAAGATGGACGTGCAACTTGGAACGTCCTGAAACACTGAAAAATCAGTTTATCAATAGGATAAGATCCTTAGTTTAATCGTTATCCAAATGTTCCATTTGAGAGGGTAACTTCTTCAGCATCTCTGAATTACATAGGCGTTCACACTGCTGTAACGTATGGCGTAACTCCAACCCGTCCTCCTTATCCTCATCTAGGTCACAGCCAGGCTTCAGCACCACCGCAGCCACACTGGAGACTGCGGGCTGGACCGGCTTACCTGAGGAGCTGTTAGGAGAGTCACGCACATAATATGTTTTCAGCATGTTAGCATAACACACATGGGAAGAACGCCTACAGTCTGGGGTCTTTATCACATAATTGGTGTCATTGAGTTTCTTTTCCACCAGATATGGTCCAGAAAAACGTGCTGACAGAGATGAGCCAGGGATTGGCAGCAAAACTAAACCTGATCCCCTGGTGCAAAAGAACGGCCAACAGCCTTTTTGTCATAATGCAACTTCATGCGTTTGAGACGAGGAGAGAGACTTTTGGGCTAACGCACATGCGGCGTGCAGTCTCTCCCGCATCTTACTGACATAATCCAACACATTTTTAGGGGCGCTACTGGGTGTAAGAGATAAGATATGCTCCTTCAAAAAACTTTCAGTGGACCCCTTGGGGTGTGTCCAAACACAAGGTCACCAGGGCTGAACCCTATGGACTCGTATTGTTTCCCTAATAGCAAATAGGACAAAGGGCATCCCATCATCCCAATCAGTACTGGTATCCATGCAATACTTGCGTAGCATTGCCTTTAGCGTCTGATGCCAGCGTTCGAGAGCCACTTGAATCTCTGGATGATACGGACTGGAGACCTGATGGAAAATACACAATGTCTTTAACACATTTGAGAACAGTTTTGACATGAAGTTGGATCCCTGATCAGTTTGGATTACTTTAGGGAGTCCAAACGTAGAGAAGAACTTCACCACAGTCTTAGCCGTTATAGTACGGAGAGGAATAGCCTCTGGGTATCGAGTAGCACTGCACATTATTGTTAGTAAGAAGTGGTTACCTGACCTGGTTTTCGGCAATGGACCTACACAATCAATTATCACTCGTTCAAACGGTTCCCCCACCACAGGAATCGGGCAGAGTGGCGCTCGAGGAACTGTTTGATTCACTTTCCCAGTGAGTTGACATACGTGACATATTTTACAAAAATTGGACCACGTCCGACTTCAAACCTGGCCAGAAAAAATGACGAAGGACGCGGTTATAAGTCTTTGTGATCCCCAAATGTCCGGACCACGTCTGGTCATGGGCGAGGGACAGCACCTGCTGTCGGAATGGTGTAGGAACAAACACTTGACACACTTGACTCCAGTCATTAACGGTGTCATGAGCTGCCCATTTACGCATCAAAACTCCTGCTTCCATAAAGTAGGCAGTCTCTAGTTTCAGCTTCTTCAATGGAATTTACCGAAGCAAAACACCTGCGAAGACTGGTGTCTCCTTTTTGACATTCAATCACCTTCTCAGGGGTGACAGACAAAATAATGTCATGTAATTGGGGTGCGATTTTGCTTTCACCTGCCTTAGTTTTTCCTGGAGTAAAGACTGTCGGCATTGCAGAAGGAATACTCTGTGCATTGTCTTCTACCTCAACATTCTCAAAAATGGAACTAGCCAAATTCTTTTGTCACCCTTTTGGTGACAGTAAAAACATTCACGGATTTCATGGAAAAGCTTAGGGTTGTCAGAGGAAAAGCGACCTGAACGAGGCACTGATGATGTAATTGTCCGGCCTTCAAAACGAGGCGCAGCAAAGACAGTCTTGTGTGTCAAAGCGTACTCATCTGCCAACACTGCTGCTTGGGCCAATGTCACCACTTTCTGTTCATTTAAATGAACTACAATTCCATCTGGGAGGTTGCTTTTAAAATCCTCCAACAGCATCAATTCCCGAATATCAGCAAAGGTGTT
>NC_056431.1:67739327-67756827 GCF_018296145.1 Oncorhynchus tshawytscha | reverse complement strand
CCCCCTTTCCCCTCCCCATGCGTTCGCACCACTCCCCATCAGCCTGGCAGGGTACTGACCTGATGCACAACCACGTCCTGGGGAACATGGAGCGGCCCAGCGTAGACTCTCCGGGCCACCGTAGCAGCATGTCGCGACCTGACTTGACTGGCTCAGACCTGTCAGAGGACTCTGACTACGACTCTGTGTGGACGACCCACAGTTACAGGATGGGCTCAGCGTCTTGTAAGAGCTGCATCTCTCACCAGAACTAAAACCCCAAAACTACCGTGGTCGTACCCTACCGTACCGCACGATACCACACAGCACAGCACGTTTACCTCTTAACCTGTGGTCTAGAGGAAAACCAACCAGTTTTTAAGTGTATTTATTTAATTTATTTGTAATTATTATTGTGTTAATTTAATGTTTTATTTGTGTTTGTAATTTTTGGGAGATTGTACTCTCTTTGTTTGAAAATCTACCATGTTACCTTGACCTCTCTCTCTCCGTATTTGTAAGGTAGCTTGTGTTGGGCATCGTCTGGGGTTCTGTGTGTCTGATATTCAGATGTGGTTCAGGAAGGAAGGCATTCTATTGACCATGTTCTCTAACCTAGCTCCTTCTTCCACATATATTACAGTAGCAAATGTTGTGCTGACCTTTGACATTTCCAATGAATCGATATACTTTTGTTATTATTATGACTGCCTTAAGGCTTTTACCCCTGTTGTAGTACCCCCTGCAGTATTTCACGCACAGGACACAGCATCGACAGTAGTATTTCTACGATATTGGTATTAATAGGATATTATATAGGATATGAGATCGAAGTTCCCCTAGGAACAGCATGCATGCTTCATTCCCAGGGTGACGATTTACACTCTTATCAGATTTTACCCCAATCCAAAATGCAGTACTTTTAAACTCAATATTCCTTCAACAGCTTAACAATGATATTCTCAAAAGCAGTACAACATTAGGCCCTAAGCAGAGCCACAAGCCTGGCAGGTCCAGTTTCTATATCGTAGGAAACATTTGTTTGTATCCTTCAAAACATTACCATGCTCTTCCATGCATTAGTAAGAACTCTTCTCCTGAGAAAGTATATCCTATAGGCCACGGTAAGAATTCCCAGGGGACAGTTTTTCAAAGGTTATCTAGATTCCGGCTATTGGATCAGCTATTGGATAGGAATGGGGACACCCGTTCAATTTATTCTATTCCAATGCATTTAATCCTATCCGATAGCCAGATAGATAACTTTTGAAAAACTGGGCCCAGTTTACTGTCCACTTCAAATTAGTCCTCTCTCTCTGCAGATCAGTCTTCTCTCTCTGCAGATCAGTCCTCTCTCTCTGCAGATCAGTCCTCTCTCTCTGCAGATCAGACCTCTCTCTCCGCAGATCAGTCTTCTCTCTCTCCGCAGATCAGTCTTCTCTCTCCGCAGATCAGTCTACTCTCTCTGGCAGATCAGTCTTCTCTCTCCGCAGATCAGCCTTCTCTCTCCGCAGATCAGTCTTCTCTCTCCACAGATCAGTCTTCTTACTCCGCAGATCAGTCTTCTCTCTCCACAGATCAGTCTTCTTTCTCTCTGCAGATCAGTCTTCTCTCTTCGCAGATCAGTCCTCTATCTCCGCAGATCAGTCTTCTCTCTTCGCAGATCAGTCTTCTCTCTCTCTGCAGATCAGCCTTCTCTCTGCAGATCAGTCTTCTCTCTCTCCGCAGATCAGTCTTCTCTCTCTCCGACAGATCAGTCCTCCATCTCCGCAGATCAGTCTTCTCTCTTCGCAGATCAGTCTTCTCTCTCTCTGAAGATCAGTCTTCTCTCTTCGCAGATCAGTCTTCTCTTTCTCTGCAGATCAGTCCTCTCACTCCGCAGATCAGTCTTCTCCGCAGATCAGTCTTCTCTCCGCAGTTATTCTGACAATATATGGAATAAATGGCTTTGTTATTTATGTATTTCTACAAATCATTTGTTTTATTTTACCTAAATTATTTTGTATTACATATGTGATTAGTATTATTTTTATTTCACTGTGTATGTCAATGTTTACAACCAATTAGTGGAACATACAGTTAACCTCTCTCTACATGATGGTGAAATGGTATCAGCGTTTCTACATTGAGCATGGGAGGTAGAGCATTGACATGTGTTAACCATGAACAGTCTCTGTACCTCCTCTAACCAGTGTGTGTATAACATCAAACTGAGTGGATGGTGTAGCCTAGTAACTACGCTTGTCATAGATATTGAGTGTCCCTGTACAGCTCATCCATACTGTAAATCTACAATGTCAGTGTTGAGGAAGTGTCAACCAAAAGAGAACTTAGTCTTGTGGGAGAGGTCATATGTGACATACTTATTCATCAACACAGATCAACATGAACTAAAATAAATGATCTCCTTTTTGTACATAGTTGATGTCAATAGAACAAAAAATAAGCCAAACAGTGGTTCTATCAGTATTTGAGCTAAGAATATGACTGTCCTCGTGTTGTGTCTTCTACTTTGTAATTGCAGTGTACTCTGTGGTTGGTCAGGTCATGTGACTGCAGTGTATTCTGTGGTTGGTCAGGTCATGTGACTGCAGTGTATTCTGTGGTTGGTCAGATCATGTGACTGCAGTGTACTCTGTGATTGGTCAGGTCATGTGACTGCAGTGCATTCTGTGGTTGGTCAGGTCATGTGACTGCAGTGTATTCTGTGGTTGGTCAGGTCATGTGACTGCAGTGTATTCTGTGGTTGGTCAGGTCATGTGACTGCAGTGTATTCTGTGGTTGGTCAGGTCATGTGACTGCAGTGTATTCTGTGGTTGGTCAGGTCATGTGACTGCAGTGTACTCTGTGACTGCTGCAGTGTACTCTGTGGTTGGTCAGGTCATGTGACTGCAGTGTACTCTGTGGTTGGTCAGGTCATGTGACTGCAGTGTATTCTGTGGTTGGTCAGGTCATGTGACTGCAGTGTATTCTGTGGTTGGTCAGGTCATGTGACTGCAGTGTATTCTGTGGTTGGTCAGGTCATGTGACTGCAGTGTATTCTGTGGTTGGTCAGGTCATGTGACTGCAGTGTACTCTGTGGTTGGTCAGGTCATGTGACTGCAGTGTACTCTGTGGTTGGTCAGGTCATGTGACTGCAGTGTACTCTGTGGTTGGTCAGGTCATGTGACTGCAGTGTATTCTGTGGTTGGTCAGGTCATGTGACTGCAGTGTACTCTGTGGTTGGTCAGGTCATGTGACTGCAGTGTATTCTGTGGTTGGAAAAAACAAAGAAAAGCAAAAACTGAGAGGTGAAGTGACTGCTTTGTCCAACTGTGTCCTCTGTATGCTCCAATGATGTATAGGACCTATGCCACACCTATGATCAAAATGTCCTACCTACCTTACCTACATACCTACTGTACCTACCTAGAAACCTACAATATATACAGACTGATGTACAGTACCAGTCAAAAGTTTGGACATGCCAACTCATTCCAGTGTTTTTCTTTAATTTTACTATTTTCTACATTGTAGAATATCAGTGAAGACATCAAAACTATTAAATTACACATATGGAATCATGTAGTAACCAAAAAAGTGTTAAACAAACCAAAATATGTTTTATATTTGAGATTCTTCAAAATAGCCACCCTTTTGCCTTGATGATAGCTTTGCACATTCTTGGCATTTTCTCAACCAGCTTCACGAGGTAGTCACCTGGAATGCATTTCAATTAACAGTTGTGCCTTCTTAATATTAATTTGTGGAACTTATTTCCTTCGTAATGCATTTGAGACAGTTGTTTGTGTTCTGACAAGGTAGGGGTGGTATACAGAAAGCCATATTTGGTTAACGACCAAGTCCATATTAAGGCAAGAACAGCTCAAATAGGCAAAGAGAAATGACAGTCCATAATTACTTTAAGACATAAAGGTCAGTCAATCTGGAATATTGAAAGAAAAGTTTCTTCAAGTGCAGTCACAAAAACCTTCAAGTGCTATGGTGGAACTGGCTCTCATGAGGACCGCCACAGGAAAGGAAGACCCAGACTTACTTCTGCTGCAGAGGATAAGTTCATTAGAGTTACCAGCCTCAGAAATTGCAGCCCAAATAAATGCTTTGCAGAGTTCAAGTAACAGACACATCTCAACATCAACTGTTCACATGAGAAGGCGTGAATCAGGCCTTCATGGTCGAATTGCTGCAAAGAAACCACTACTAAAGGACACAAATAAGAAGATGAGACTTGCTTGGGCCAAGAAAGACGAGCAATGCAAATTAGACCGGTGGAAATCTGTCCTTTTGGACTGATGAGTCCAAATTTGACATTTTTTGTTTCCAACCAGTGTGTCTTTGTGAGATGCCGAGTAGGTGAAAGGATGATCTCCACGTGTGTGGTTCCCACTGTGAAGCATGGAGGAGGAGGTGTGATTGTGTGGGGGTGATTTTTGGTGACACTGGTGATTTATTTAGAATTAAAGGCACACTTCACCAGCATCCCATCTGGTTTGCACTTAGTCCCACTATCATTTGTTTTTCAACAAGACAATAACCCTGTAAGGGTTTTCCTGTGGTGAAGGAGAAGCGGACCAAAATGCAGTGTGGTGGTTATTCATGTTCTTTAATAAAGGAACTAGACATGAAATAACTAACAAAAAAATAAATGTGCGAAAACCTAAACAGTCCTATCTGGTGCAAACACAGAGACAGGAACAATCACCCACAAACACACAGTGAAACCCCGGCTACCTAAGTATGATTCTCAATCAGAAACAACTAATGACATCTGCCTCTGATTGAGAACCATACTAGGCCGAAACATAGAAATACCCAAAACCTAGAAAAACAAACATAGACTGCCCACCCAACTCACGCCCTGACCATACTAAATAAATACAAAACAAAGGAAATAAAGGTCAGAACGTGACAAACCCAAAACACAGCTCCAGGCTGAGTGAGGGCTATTTGACCAATAAGGAAAGTGATAGAGTGCTGCATCAGATGACCTAGTCTCCACAATCAACCGACCTCAATCAAATTTAGATGGTTTGGGATGATTTGGACTGCCGAGGGAAGGAAAAGCAGCCAACAAGTGCTCATTATATGTGGGAACTCCTTCAAGCCTGTTGGAAAAACATTCCAGATTAAGCTGGTTGAGAGAATGCCAAGTGTGTGCAAAGCTGTAATCAAGGCAAAAGGTGTCTACTTTGAAGAATCTAAAATATATTTTGATTCGTTTAACACTTATTTGGTTACTACATTATTCCATCTGTGTTATTTCATAGTTTTGATGTCTTCACTATTATTCTAAAATGTAGAAAATAGTAAAAATAAAGAAAAACCCTTGAATGAGTGGGTGTGTCCAAACTTTTGACTGGTACTGTGCATGACAAGAGGCCCCAAACACTGTATCATTGAGTTGTGAATAAATCTGTCTTTTGTTAGCAGTTGGTATTTGGGGTGTTTTGTCAGAACCTTATTTCACTGTGTTGTCACTGTCAACAAGATTCCAGGCTAAACTATTAGAACAGGAAATGTGAAAACAAAATGGTGTCTTTTCTCTCATGAAAATACGCTGTATTCTTGTTGTTGTTTTATTTTTGTCTGCAACAGCCAGGGGTGTGGTGAGGTAAAACCAATGAGGGGTGAATGGATCAGGATGAAGAAGGAATTACGCCTCTCTCTCATCCTCCTGCTGTTCTTCCTCTCCTGGCTCCTCTGTCCTTCATTGTGCCTTGTCTTTCTGTGCATGACTAACTAACCCACGGCCTCTCCAGTCTCATGTGATTGTGTCCTCGTTTTGCTTTTCTTATAATGTAATCAATCACCAACCAGGAACTCAGTCACTTCTGTTAGCTAAACTGCTGTGGGTAGAAGTTTACCTTAGGCACAGATCTAGGATCAGCTTACTCTCCCACAAGTCTAACCAGCCATTAGGAGTTGGAAGTCCAAACAGACCTTAGAGCAGTGTATCTAGTGTGTTGTGTTTGTCTGGAACAGGGGTGACGCGGAGTGACACAGGGCTGCAGGTCATCATCCCCGGAGAGGAGATCATCATGGAGGAGACGATGAGCAACATACATTCTGTGGTTGGAGAGAAGTAAGACCTTCTCCTTCCCTCCTCTTCCTCTTCTTCCACCTCCTCTTCTCCCTCCTCCTTTTCGTCGTCGTCCTCCTCCTCTTCTCCCTCCTCTTCCTCCTCCTTCTCTTCTTCCTCCTTCCCCTACTCCCCACCCCACTTCCTCCTCTTCTTCCTCCCTTTTTCCACCTTCTCCTACTCCCCACCTCTCCCATCTGCTTTCCACCTCCTCCTCATCCTCCTCTTCCTCCTCCTCCCCCTTCTTCGTTTTGGTCAGGGCTGAATATCTTGGTAAGACCTCACAGTTTCTGTCATCATGTGCTGCAGTGAGATGGTGTTCACCATCCAGAAGGCTTCTGTTTCTAGATGGTTAACTGTGTTAGTTAGTGTGTAGACTAGTGCAGTACTGTGTGCATACATACTGTTTCTGGATGGTTAACTGTGTTAGTTAGTGTGTAGACTAGTGCAGTACTGTGTGCATACATACAGTGCCTTCAGAAAGTATTCAGACTCATTGACTTTTTCCACATTTTGTTACGTTACAGCCTTTTTCTAGAATTGATAAAATAAATAAAAATGTTCAGCACACAATACCCCATAATGACAAAGCGAATAAACAGGTTTTTAGAAAATTTGGCAAATGTATTAAAATTGAAAAACAGAAATATCTTATTTACATAACTATTCAGACCCCTTTCTATGAGACTCAAAATTGAGCTCAGGTGCATCCTGTTTCCATTGATCATCCTTGAGATGTTTCTACAACTTGATTGGAGTCCACCTGTTAAATTCAATTGATTGGACATGATTTGGAAAGGCACACACCTGTCTATAAGGTCCCACAGTTGACAGTGCATGTCAGAGGGAAAACCAAGCCATGAGGTTGAAGGAATTGTCTGTAGAGCTCCGAGACAGTATTGTGTCGAGGCACAGATCTGGGGAAGGGTACCAAAACATTTTTGCAGCATTGAAGGTCCCCAAGAACACAGTGGCCTCCATCATTCTTACATGGAAGAAGTTTGGAACCACCAAGACTCTTCCTAGAGCTGGCTGCCTGGCCAAACTGAACAATCAGGGGAGAAGGGCCTTGGTCAGGAAGGATCAAGTACCCAATGGTCACTCTTTTTATTTATTTGTATTTTTGTATATATATTTTTTTACCCCTTTTTCTCCCCAATTTCATGGTATCCAATTGGTAGTTACAGTCTTGTCTCATTGCGGCAACTCTCGTACGGACTCAGGAGAGGCGAAGGCCCAGAGCCGTGCATCCCCCGAAACACAACCCAACCAAGCTGCACTGCTTCTTGACACAATGCCCACTTAACCCGGAAGCCAGCCGCACCAACATGGAGGAGGAAATTATAACTGTTAGACTAATGGTACATCACAGTTGATGTTGGGGTAGATGTTTATAACTGTTAGACTAATGGTACATCACAGTTGATGTTGGGGTAGATGTTTATAACTGTTAGACTAATGGTACATCACAGTTGAAGTTGGGGTAGATGTTTATAACTGTTAGACTAATGGTACATCACAGTTGAAGTTGGGGTAGATGTTTATAACTGTTAGACTAATGGTACATCACAGTTGAAGTTGGGGTAGATGTTTATAACTGTTAGACTAATGGTACATCACAGTTGAAGTTGGGGTAGATGTTTATAACTGTTAGACTAATGGTACATCACAGTTGAAGTTGGGTCGATGTGTCATTTTACCAGACTTGGTAACCATCTGTCTACGGCACAATTTGCACTGAACATTGCTCTGCTCTTTGTCAGACTTCTAAAAGCCAAACCACTTCCAAATTACTGAAACAGTACAACCCTCTTTATCAATCATTTCTTTGTTGGAAGCTGCTCCTTTTCCATGGCTATCACCACCACTGTTTTCCTGGTTAACAGTGGCTACTCCATCACTCAAGGTGCTAAGTGTTTAGTGGGCGTGTACCTCTCCACGTGCATATTGTTACTTCTCCCCACGCTCCTGCTGGGTCACAGTGGTGAAATGGACTGTTGTACCTAATGATTCTATATCAACATTATTAAAAATGAATCTAAATGTTTTTATATCATCATTGAGGGAAGTAATTACCTCAATAATTATTGATATTGATTTATCGCCCAGCCCTACTGTATATGATCATGTATTTTTCTGTAGGATGGTGTTAACCATCTGTGTTGTGTTGAAGGAGCCTGGAGGATGTAGTGTATGCCCTGAGGGACGAGGTACAGGAGCTCCAACAGGTGATTGTCCCCTCTGTGTCCCAATTTGCTGGCTTAAGACAGGCCTATGACAACTCAATATGGCATGCGACACTTTACACTGTTATGACGGATGAAGTAGTAAAACTACCAAACGAATGCTTTGTGGCATATGAAGCTGACCTTTGACCCCTCAATAGGACAATAAGAAGATGAAGAGGTCACTGGAGGAGGAGCAGAGGGCACGGAAAGAGCTGGATAAGGTTGTCCGGAGGGTGTCACAGAGTATGAATAACCACACCTGGGACGAGACTAACTTATGATGTGTGTGCAGATATGATTGCGTGCAGATACATGGTTTTGTGTGTGTTGAGCTAGGGCCCAGAGTTTTTTCCAGTCAGGTCATGTGGCTAGGAAAAACTCCTGGCCCCACCTATAATAATGAGGAATGTCTTTGGATCCATCCGTGAACTAACATGGACCTGGAGTGGCACCTAGCGTTTAAGAGTGTCTGGCCAGTTACCGAAAGGTTGCTGATTTGAATCCCTGAGCCGTTCTGCTCTTGAGCAAGGCAGTTAACCCCCAACAACACCTGCTTCCTGGGCTCAGATGACGTGGATGTTGAATAAGCCAGCTCCCTGAACCTCTCTGATTCATAGGGGTTAGGTTAAATGTGGAAGACACATTTCAGTTGTACAACTGACCCTGGTATTGTACCAGTTGTACAACTGACCCTGGTATTGGTACTGAGTGGTATTGGTACTGACTGGTACTCAAATCAAATCAAATTGATTTATATAGCCCTTCGTACATCAGCTGATATCTCAAAGTGCTGTACAGAAACCCAGCCTAAAACCCCAAACAGCAAGCAATGCAGGTGTAGAAGCATGGTGGCTAGGAAAAACTCCCTAGAAAGGCAAAACCTAGGAAGAAACCTAGAGAGGAAACAGGCTATGTGGGGTGGCCAGTCCTCTTCTGGCTGTGCCGGGTGGAGATTATAACAGAACATGGCCAAGATGTTCAAATGTTCATAAATGACCAGCATGGTCGAATAATAATAAGGCAGAACAGTTGAAACTGGAGCAGCAGCACGGTCAGGTGGACTGGGGGCAGCAAGGAGTCATCATGTCAGCTAGTCCTGATACTGGTACTGACTGGTTCTGGTATTGACTGGTACTGGTACTGATTGGTACTGGTATTGGTACTGACTGGTACTGGTACAGTATTGATTGGTACTGACTGGTACTGGTACGCTTTGATGTAAAAAAGGAAGCGATTCCCAAACCTTCCATAACAAAGCCATCTCCTACAGAGAGATGAACCTGGAGAAGAGTCCCCTAAGCAAGCTGGTCCTGGGGCTCTGTTCACAAACACAAACACATCCTACAGAGCCCCAGGACAGCAGCACAATTAGACCCAACCAAATCATGAGAAAACAAAAAGATAATTACTTGACACATTGGAAAGAATTAGCAAAAAAACAGAGCAAACGGTGGCAGAATACCTGACCACTGTGACTGACCCAAAATTAAGGAAAGCTTTGACTATGTACAGACTCAGTGAGCATAGCCTTGCTATTGAGAAAGGCCGCCGTAGGCAGACATGGCTCTCAAGAGAAGACAGGCTATGTGCTCACTGCCCACAAAATGAGGTGGAAACTGAGCTGCACTTCCTAACCTCCTGCCCAATGTATGACCATATTAGAGAGACATATTTCCCTCAGATTACACAGATCCACAAAGAATTCGAAAACAAATCCAATTTTGATAAACTCCCATATCTACTGGGTGAAATTCCACAGTGTGCCATCACAGCAGCAAGATTTGTGACCTGTTGTCACGAGAAAAGGGCAACCAGTGAAGAACAAACACCATACACCCATAATTATGCTTATTTATTTTATCTTGTGTCCTTTAACCATTTGTACATTGTTAAAACACTGTATATATATATAATATGACATTTGTAATGTCTTTATTGTTTTGAAACTTCTGTATGTGTAATGTTTACTGTTAATTTTTATTGTTTATTTCACTTTATATATTATCTACCTCACTTGCTTTGGCAATGTTAACACATGTTTCCCATGCCAATAAAGCCCTTGAATTGAATTGAATTGAATATGAGCTCTGCTGATGAATGTGCCTTTCGAGAAATAAATGTGTTTTTAGGAGAGCATCTCCAACCACTATGCTTGCACTGCAGGAAGACTCTGAAAGGGATGCTGATGATGATGATGCTGCTGCTGATGATGATGATGCTGCTGCTGCTGCTGATGATGATGATGCTGCTGCTGCTGATGATGATGATGCTGCTGCTGCTGCTGATGATGATGATGATGATGTAGCACTTTTCCAGGTGCTCAAAGCTCTTTACATTCACAACTCATCCACCACGGATGTGCAACACCCACCTAGGTGATGCCATGGTATCCATTTGTAGCAGAAAGCTCACCATTCATCAGCTACTATGTCTCTATGTCTCTATGTCACTATGTCTCTGTATGTCACTCTGTCTCTGTATGTCACTATGTCTCTCTATGTCACTCTGTCTCTGTATGTCACTCTGTCTCTATGTCACTATGTCTCTGTATGTCTATATGTCTCTGTATGTCTCTATGTCTCTCTATGTCACTCTGTCTCTGTATGTCACTCTGTCTCTATGTCTCACCATTCATCAGCTACTATGTCTCTATGTCACTATGTCTCTATGTCACTATGTCTCTGTATGTCACTCTGTCTCTGTATGTCACTATGTCTCTCTATGTCACTCTGTCTCTATGTCACTATGTCTCTGTATGTCTATATGTCTCTGTATGTCTCTATGTCTCTGTATGTCTCTATGTCTCTGTATGTCACTGTGTCTCTGTATGTCTCTATGTCACTATGTCTCTGTATGTCACTGTGTCTCTGTATGTCTCTATGTCTCTGTATGTCACTGTGTCTCTGTATGTCTCTGTATGTCACTATGTCTCTGTATGTCACTCTGTCTCTGTATGTCACTGTGTCTCTGTATGTCACTATGTCTCTGTATGTCACTATGTCTCTGTATGTCACTCTGTCTCTGTATGTCACTATGTCTCTGTATGTCTCTATGTCACTATGTCTCTGTATGTCACTATGTCTCTGTATGTCACTGTGTCTCTGTATGTCACTATGTCTCTGTATGTCTCTATGTCTCTGTATGTCTCTATGTCACTATGTCTCTGTATGTCACTATGTCTCTGTATGTCTCTATGTCTCTGTATGTCTCTATGTCACTATGTCTCTGTATGTCACTATGTCTCTGTATGTCACTATGTCTCTGTATGTCTCTATGTCACTATGTCTCTGTATGTCACTATGTCTCTGTATGTCACTCTGTCTCTGTATGTCTCTGTATGTCACTATGTCTCTGTATGTCACTCTGTCTATGTATGTCACTATGTCTCTGTATGTCACTATGTCTCTGTATGTTTCTATGTCTCTGTATGTCACTATGTCTCTGTATGTCACTCTGTCTATGTATGTCACTGTGTCTCTGTATGTCACTGTGTCTCTGTATGTCTCTATGTCACTATGTCTCTGTATGTCACTATATCTCTGTATGTCACTGTGTCTCTGTATGTCTCTATGTCTCTGTATGTCACTGTGTCTCTGTATGTCTCTATGTCACTATGTCTCTGTATGTCTCTATGTCACTATGTCTCTATGTCACTATGTCTCTGTATGTCTCTATGTCTCTGTATGTCTCTATGTCTCTGTATGTCTCTATGTCTCTGTATGTCACTGTGTCTCTGTATGTCTCTATGTCACTATGTCTCTGTATGTCACTATGTCTCTGTATGTCACTGTGTCTCTGTATGTCTCTATGTCACTATGTCTCTGTATGTCACTATGTCTCTGTATGTCACTGTGTCTCTGTATGTCTCTGTATGTCACTATGTCTCTGTATGTCACTCGGTCTCTGTATGTCTCTATGTCTCTGTATGTCTCTATGTCTCTGTATGTCTCTGTCTCTGTATGTCACTGTGTCTCTGTATGTCTCTATGTCACTATGTCTCTGTATGTCACTATGTCTCTGTATGTCACTGTGTCTCTGTATGTCTCTATGTCACTATGTCTCTGTATGTCACTATGTCTCTGTATGTCACTGTGTCTCTGTATGTCTCTGTATGTCACTATGTCTCTGTATGTCACTCTGTCTCTGTATGTCACTGTGTCCCTGTATGTCACTATGTCTCTGTATGTCTCTATGTCTCTGTATGTCACTGTGTCTCTGTATGTCACTGTATGTCACTCTGTCTCTGTATGTCACTATGTCTCTGTATGTCTCTATGTCACTATGTCTCTGTATGTCACTCTGTCTCTGTATGTCACTATGTCTCTGTATGTCTCTATGTCACTATGTCTCTGTATGTCTCTGTATGTCTCTATGTCACTATGTCTCTGTATGTCACTATGTCTCTGTATGTCTCTATGTCTCTGTATGTCTCTATGTCACTATGTCTCTGTATGTCACTATGTCTCTGTATGTCTCTATGTCTCTGTATGTCTCTATGTCACTATGTCTCTGTATGTCACTATGTCTCTGTATGTCACTGTGTCTCTGTATGTCTCTGTATGTCACTATGTCACTCTGTCTCTGTCTCTGTATGTCACTCTGTCTCTGTATGTCTCTGTATGTCACTATGTCACTCTGTATGTCACTCTGTCTCTGTATGTCACTGTGTCTCTGTATGTCACTATGTCTCTGTATGTCTCTGTATGTCACTCTGTCTCTGTATGTCACTATGTCTCTGTATGTCACTGTGTCTCTGTATGTCACTATGTCTCTGTATGTCACTATGTCTCTGTATGTCTCTATGTCTCTGTATGTCTCTGTATGTCTCTGTATGTCACTATGTCTCTGTGTCACTCTGTCTCTGTATGTCTCTGTATGTCACTATGTCTCTGTATGTCACTATGTCTCTGTATGTCACTATGTCTCTGTGTCACTCTGTATGTCTCTGTCTCTGTATGTCTCTATGTCACTCTCTGTATGTCTCTATGTCACTATGTCTCTGTATGTCACTATGTCTCTGTATGTCTCTATGTCTCTGTATGTCTCTATGTCATGTCACTATGTCTCTGTCATGTCACTCTGTATGTCTCTGTCTCTGTCACTATGTCTCTGTATGTCACTGTCTCTGTATGTCACTCTCTGTATGTCACTCTGTCTCTGTATGTCACTGTCTCTGTATGTCACTATGTCTCTGTATGTCACTCTGTCTATGTATGTCACTATGTCTCTGTATGTCACTATGTCTCTGTATGTTTCTATGTCTCTGTATGTCACTATGTCTCTGTATGTCACTCTGTCTCTGTATGTCACTGTGTCTCTGTATGTCACTGTGTCTCTGTATGTCTCTATGTCACTATGTCTCTGTATGTCACTATATCTCTGTATGTCACTGTGTCTCTGTATGTCTCTATGTCTCTGTGTCTCTGTATGTCTCTATGTCACTATGTCTCTGTATGTCTCTATGTCACTATGTCTCTATGTCACTATGTCTCTGTATGTCTCTATGTCTCTGTATGTCTCTCTGTATGTCTCTGTATGTCTCTATGTCTCTGTATGTCACTGTGTCTCTGTATGTCTATGTCTCTGTATGTCACTATGTCTCTGTATGTCACTATGTCTCTGTATGTCACTGTGTCTCTGTATGTCACTGTGTCTCTGTATGTCACTGTATGTCTCTGTGTCACTGTCTCTGTATGTCACTCTGTATGTCACTGTGTCTCTGTATGTCTCTGTATGTCACTATGTCTCTGTCTCTGTATGTCACTCGGTCTGTATGTCATGTCTCTGTATGTCTCTGTATGTCTCTATGTCTCTGTATGTCTCTGTCTCTGTATGTCACTATGTCTCTGTATGTCTCTATGTCACTATGTCTCTGTATGTCACTATGTCTCTGTATGTCACTGTGTCTCTGTATGTCTCTATGTCACTATGTCTCTGTATGTCACTATGTCTCTGTATGTCACTGTGTCTCTGTATGTCTCTGTATGTCACTATGTCTCTGTATGTCACTCTGTCTCTGTATGTCACTGTGTCCCTGTATGTCACTATGTCTCTGTATGTCTCTATGTCTCTGTATGTCACTGTGTCTCTGTATGTCACTGTATGTCACTCTGTCTCTGTATGTCACTATGTCTCTGTATGTCACTCTATGTCACTATGTCACTCTCTGTATGTCACTCTGTCTCTGTATGTCACTATGTCTCTGTATGTCTCTGTATGTCACTATGTCTCTGTATGTCTCTGTATGTCTCTATGTCTCTATGTCACTGTGTCTCTGTATGTCACTATGTCTCTGTATGTCTCTATGTCTCTGTATGTCTCTATGTCACTATGTCTCTGTATGTCACTATGTCTCTGTATGTCTCTATGTCTCTGTATGTCTCTATGTCACTATGTCTCTGTATGTCACTATGTCTCTGTATGTCACTGTGTCTCTGTATGTCTCTGTATGTCACTATGTCTCTGTATGTCACTCTGTCTCTGTATGTCTCTGTATGTCACTATGTCTCTGTATGTCACTGTGTCTCTGTATGTCACTGTGTCTCTGTATGTCACTATGTCTCTGTCTGTCACTGTGTCTCTGTATGTCACTATGTCTCTGTATGTCACTCTGTCTCTGTATGTCACTGTGTCTCTGTATGTCACTATGTCTCTGTATGTCTCTATGTCTCTGTATGTCTCTATGTCACTATGTCTCTGTATGTCACTGTGTCTCTGTATGTCACTGTGTCTCTGTATGTCTCTGTATGTCACTATGTCTCTGTATGTCACTCTGTCTCTGTATGTCTCTGTATGTCACTCTGTCTCTGTATGTCACTGTGTCTCTGTATGTCACTGTGTCTCTGTATGTCTCTATGTCACTATGTCTCTGTATGTCACTATATCTCTGTATGTCACTGTGTCTCTGTATGTCTCTATGTCTCTGTGTCTCTGTATGTCTCTATGTCACTATGTCTCTGTATGTCACTGTGTCTCTGTCACTATGTCTCTCTCTATGTCATGTCATGTCTCTGTATGTCTCTATGTCACTATGTCTCTGTATGTCACTATGTCTCTGTATGTCACTATGTCTCTGTATGTCACTATGTCTCTGTATGTCTCTATGTCTCTGTATGTCACTGTATGTCTCTATGTCACTATGTCTCTGTATGTCACTATGTCTCTGTATGTCACTGTGTCTCTGTGTCACTGTCTCTGTATGTCACTATGTCTCTGTATGTCATGTCTCTGTCTCTGTATGTCTCTGTATGTCACTCTGTATGTCTCTATGTCTCTGTATGTCTCTATGTCTCTGTATGTCTCTGTCTCTGTATGTCACTGTGTCTCTGTATGTCTCTGTCACTATGTCTCTGTACTGTGTCATGTCTATGTCTCTGTATGTCACTGTGTCTCTGTATGTCATGTCTCTGTATGTCACTATGTCTCTGTATGTCACTGTCACTGTGTCTCTGTATGTCTCTGTATGTCACTATGTCTCTGTATGTCACTGTGTCTCTGTATGTCACTATGTCTGTCTCTGTATGTCACTCTGTATGTCATGTCTCTGTATGTCTCTGTATGTCACTGTGTCTCTGTATGTCTCTGTATGTCACTCTGTCTCTGTATGTCACTATGTCTCTATGTCACTATGTCTCTGTATGTCACTATGTCTCTGTATGTCACTATGTCTCTGTATGTCTCTGTCACTATGTCTCTGTATGTCACTCTGTCTGTCACTCTGTATGTCACTATGTCTCTGTATGTCTCTGTGTCTCTGTATGTCTCTGTCTCTGTATGTCACTGTGTCTCTGTATGTCTCTGTATGTCACTCTGTCACTGTCTCTGTATGTCACTATGTCTCTGTATGTCACTATGTCTCTGTATGTCACTGTGTCTCTGTATGTCACTGTGTCTGTATGTCTCTGTATGTCACTATGTCTCTGTATGTCACTATGTCTCTGTATGTCACTCTGTCTCTGTATGTCACTGTGTCTCTGTATGTCACTATGTCTCTGTATGTCTCTGTATGTCTCTATGTCTCTGTATGTCACTGTGTCTCTGTATGTCTCTGTATGTCACTCTGTCTCTGTATGTCACTATGTCTCTGTATGTCTCTGTATGTCTCTATGTCTCTGTATGTCACTGTGTCTCTGTATGTCTCTGTATGTCACTCTGTCTCTGTATGTCACTCTGTCTCTGTATGTCACTGTGTCTCTGTATGTCACTATGTCTCTGTATGTCTCTGTATGTCTCTGTATGTCTCTGTATGTCACTGTGTCTCTGTATGTCACTGTGTCACTCTGTATGTCACTATGTCTCTGTATGTCTCTATGTCACTATGTCTCTGTCACTATGTCTCTGTATGTCACTATGTCTCTGTATGTCACTGTGTCTCTGTATGTCACTATGTCTCTGTATGTCTCTATGTCTCTGTATGTCTCTATGTCACTATGTCTCTGTAGGTCACTATGTCTCTGTATGCCTCTATGTCTCTGTATGTCTCTATGTCACTATGTCTCTGTATGTCACTCTGTCTCTGTATGTCACTGTGTCTCTGTATGTCACTATGTCTCTGTATGTCTCTATGTCTCTGTATGTCTCTATGTCTCTGTATGTCTCTGTATGTCACTATGTCTCTGTATGTCTCTATGTCACTATGTCTCTGTATGTCACTATGTCTCTGTATGTCTCTATGTCTCTGTATGTCTCTATGTCTCTATGTCTCTGTATGTCACTATGTCTCTGTATGTCACTGTGTCTCTGTATGTCACTATGTCTCTGTATGTCTCTATGTCTCTGTATGTCTCTATGTCACTATGTCTCTGTATGTCACTATGTCTCTGTATGTCACTCTGTCTCTGTATGTCACTGTGTCTCTGTATGTCACTATGTCTCTGTATGTCTCTGTATGTCTCTAAGTCTCTGTATGTCACTGTGTCTCTGTATGTCTCTATGTCACTATGTCTCTGTATGTCACTATGTCTCTGTATGTCACTGTGTCTCTGTATGTCTCTGTATGTCACTATGTCTCTGTATGTCACTCTGTCTCTGTATGTCACTGTGTCTCTGTATGTCACTATGTCTCTGTATGTCTCTGTATGTCTCTATGTCTCTGTATGTCACTGTGTCTCTGTATGTCTCTGTATGTCACTATGTCTCTGTATGTCACTCTGTCTCTGTATGTCACTGTGTCTCTGTATGTCTCTGTATGTCACTATGTCTCTGTATGTCACTC
>NC_056431.1:67724327-67734327 GCF_018296145.1 Oncorhynchus tshawytscha | reverse complement strand
TATTCTCAATGGATGGACACAAGAAAGTGTTGTTATGCAGAGGAGAGGAGAGGAGAGGAGGGGAGATGAGAGGAGAGGAGAGGAGGGAAGAGGAGAGGAGAGGAGATGAGAGAAGAGGAGAGGAGGGAAGAGGAGAGAGGAGAGGAGAGGAGAGGAGAGGAGAGGAGAGGAGGGAAGAGGAGAGGACAGGAGAAGTAGAGAGGAGGGAAGAGGAGAGGAGAGGAGAGGAAAGGAGAGGAGAGGAGAGGAGAGGAGAGGAGGGAAGAGGAGAGGAGAGGAGAGGAGAGGAGAGGAGAGGAGAGGAGAGGAGAGGAGAGGAGAGGAGAGGAGAGGAGAGGAGAGGAGAGGAGAGGAGAGGAGAGGAGAGGGAGAGGAGAGGAGAGGAGAGGAGAGAAGTAGAGAGGAGGGAAGAGGAGAGGAGAGGAGAAGTAGAGAGGAGGGAAGAGGAGAGGAGAGAAGAGAGGGAGGGAAGAGGAGAGGAGAGGAGAGGAGAGGAGAGGAGAGGAGAGGAGAGGAGAGGAGAGGAGAGGAGAGGAGAGGAGAGGAGAGGAGGAGGGAGGGAAGAGGAGAGGAGAGGAGAGAAGAGAAGTAGAGAGGAGGGAAGAGGAGAGGAGAGAAGTAGAGAGGAGGGAAGAGGAGAGGAGAAGAGAGGAGAGGAGAAGAGAGGAGAGGAGAGGAGAGAAGTGGAGAGGAGGGAAGAGGAGAGGAGAGGAGGGAGGGAAGAGGAGAGGAGAGGAGAGAAGTAGAGAGGAGAGAAGTAGAGAGGAGGGAAGAGGAGAGGAGAGGGGAGAAGTAGAGAGGAGAGGAGAGGAAAGGAGAGAAGTAGAGAGGAGGGAAGAGGAGAGGAGAGGAGAGAAGTAGAGAAGATGAGGAGAGACAAGAGGAAAGAGGAGAGGAGAAGAGACAAAAGGAGGAGAGGGGAGAGGAGAGGAGGAGAGAAGAGGGAGTGAACATTGTATCTTTGTCCAGAAGAAAGCATCTCTAAGAGTTCTGTGTGAGTGAGATGTGACACTTCTGAGAACGTCTTTAAACAGCCATGAGACACTCCATGAGACACTCCATGTGCATGTTGGAGTTAGAGGAAACGTGAACTTACATCAGTCTCCCTCTAATGGCTATGATTAGGACTGGAGGAGGGTAGGATGAAGCTAGAGCGCTATCTGAAGCCACTCATGTAGTAACGCTGATATCTTGGCACCAGGTGGCAGTGTTGGTCAATAAATTAAATCCTTCTAGGAGTGTTCAATGAGTTGTAAATTCTACCACTAGGTGGCAAAGAAACATCCCAGTAGTGACTCCTCCCAGAAATATGTGTGTGTGTTTATTTGTATGCAGTTGAGTGAGTGTTGGCAGTAGCAGTAAGCAGGAATGGTTGGCATGCTTGAAATTCTGTGTAACACAGTTAAACCCAGTGTTTGTGTGTGTGCGTGGAAGCATGTGTGTGTGACAACGGTCAGCAGAAGTGGCTGGTAATCAGGCAGTGGGAAAACAGGGTGGCAGCACTCTGAGACATTTGATGGGAGATTATCCTAAAATTATCCCTAGAATTACTCCAACCCAGCTGGAGAGAGAGAGGTCTTGTCCACGGATGGGGATAGAAGGAGGGAGAGAACATTGGACGGAGGAGTGGGTGTAATGAGTCTGACAGTGTTGGTACATTGGGTTAATGAACCATGTTAATCCAAATCAAACAGCCATAAGCAGCAGATTTGACTCCAAGCAGTGGATATATGGTTAGAGGACAACCTATAGAGACTGAGTATCCAAGCTAACTGTGTGACAGAATGCTGTGAGCTACAAACAAAGGGGGACACCTAGTCAGTTGAACATGGAAAGGGGGACACCTAGTCAGTTGGACATGGAAAGGGGGACACCTAGTCAGTTGAACATGGAAAGGGGGAAACCTAGTCAGTTGAACATGGAAAGGGGGACACCTAGTCAGTTGAACATGGAAAGGGGGACACCTAGTCAGTTGAACATGGAAAGGGGGACACCTAATCAGTTGAACATGGAAAGGGGGACACCTAGTCAGTTGAACATGGAAAGGGGGACACCTAATCAGTTGAACATGGAAAGGGGGACACCTAGTCAGTTGCACAACTGAATGCCTTCAACTGAAATGTGTCTTCCAGCATTTAACCCTCTGAACCAGAGAGGTGCGGGGGGCTGCCTTAATGGACATCCACAGCGCCAGGGGAACAGTTGTTGGGTTTTAACTGCCATGTTCAAGGGTATGACGACAGATTTTTCCACTTGCCGGGTCAGGGACTTGAACCAGTGACTTTTCGGTTACTTTCCCAACGCTCTTAACCTCTAGGCTACCTGTCTCCTCTGACATGTTTACTGAACACTTATCACAGAGTTGCTCTATGCCACTTATCTCTCAATGAAGGCCTCCAACACACACACACACACACACACACACACACACACACACACGCACGCACACACGCACGCACGCACGCACGCACGCACGCACGCACACACACACACACACACACACACACACACACACACACACACACACACACACACACACACACACACACACACACACACACACACACAGACACAGACAGACAGACAGACAGACACACACACACACACACACACACACACACACACACACACACACACACACACACACACACACACACACACACACACACACACACACACACACACACACACACACACACACACACACACACACACACACACACACACACACACACACACACACACACACACACACACACACACACACACACACACACACACACACACACACACAGACACACACACACACACACACACACACACAGACACACACACACACAGACACACACACACACACACACACACACACACACACACACACACACACACACACACACACACACACACACACACACACACACACACACACACACACACACACACACACACACACACACACACACACACACACACACACACACACACACACACACACACACACACACACACACACACACACACACACACACACACACACACACACACACACACACACACACACACACACACACACACACACACACAGACAGACACACACACACACACACACACACACACACACACACACACACACACACACACACACACACACACACACACACACACACACACACACACACACACACACACACACACACACACACACACACACACACACACACACACACACACACACACACACACACACACACACACACACACACACACACACACACACACACACACACACACACACACACACACACACACACACACACACACACACACACACACACACACACACACACACACACACACACACACACACACACACACACACACACACACACACACACACACACACACACACACACACACACACACACACACACACACACACACACACACACACACACACACACACACACACACACACACACACACACACACACACACACAGACACACACACACACACACACACACAGACACACACACACACACAGACACAGACACAGACACACACACACACACACACACACACACACACACACACACACACACAGACACACACACACACACACACACACACACACACACACACACACACACACACACACACACACACACACACACACACACACACACACACACACACACACACACACACACACACACACACACACACACACACACACACACACACACACACACACACACACAGACACACACACACACACACACACACACACACACACACACACACACACACACACACACACACACACACACACACACACACACACACACACACACACACACACACACACACACACACACACACACACACACACACACACACACACACACACACAGACACACACACACACACACACACACACAGACACACACACACACACACACACACACACACACACACACACACACACACACACACACACACACACACACACACACACACACACACACACACACACACACACACACACACACACACACACACACACACACACACACACACACACACACACACACACACACACACACACACACACACACACACACACACACACACACACACACACACACACACACACACACACACACACACACACACACACACACACACACACACACACACACACACACACACACACACACACACACACACACACACACACACACACACACACACACACACACACACACACACACACACACACACACACACACACACACACACACACACACACACACACACACACACACACACACACACACACACACACACACACACACACACACACACACACACACACACACACACACACACACACACACACACACACACACACACACAGACACACACACACACACACACACACACACACACACACACACACACACACACACACACACACACACACACACACACACACACAGACACACACACACACACACACACACAGACACACACACACACACACACACACAGACAGTGCATGTGTGTGTGGGGTTGACACACATGTTATCCATGTGAACCCCAGTGTGGGATAACACACACACCACACCCCACCACCACCACCTTGTAGTGCACACACACACACACACACACACACACACACACACACACACACACACACACACACACACACACACACACACACACACACACACACACAGACACACACACAGACACACACACAGACACACACACACACACACACACACACACACACACACACACACACACACACACACACACACACACACACACACACACACACACACACACACACACACACACACACACACACACACACACACACACACACACACACACACACACACACACACACACAGACACACAGACACACACACAGACACACACACACACACACACACACAGACAGACACACACACACACACACACACACACACACACACACACACACACACACACACACACACACACACACACACACACACACACAGACACACACACACACACACAGACACACACACACACACACACACACACACAGACACACAGACACACACACACACACAGACACACACACACACAGACACACACACACACACACACACACACACACAGACAGTGCATGTGTGTGGGGGTTGAGTGCATGTTATCCATGTGAACCCCAGTGTGGGATAACTACCCCCACCCCACCACCACCACCTTGTAGTGCACACACACACACACACACACACACACACACACGCACACACACACACACACACACACACACAGTCCACACAACACAAAAGAGAGGGGTGGTAGAGGGAGAGAGGGGGTGGTAGAGGCACAGAGAGGGGTGGTAGAGGGAGAGAGGGGTGGTAGAGGGAGAGAGGGGGTGGTAGAGGGAGAGAGGGGGTGGTAGAGGGAGAGAGGGGTAGAGGGAGAGAGGGGGTGGTAGAGGGGAGAGGGGGGGTGGTAGAGGGAGAGAGGGGGTGGTAGAGGGAGAGAGGGGGTGGTAGAGGGAGAGAGGGGGTGGTAGAGGGAGAGAGGGTGTGGTAGAGGGAGAGAGGGGGTGGTAGAGGGAGAGAGGGGGTGGGGGAGAGAGGGGGTGGTAGGGAGAGAGGGGGTGGTAGAGGGAGAGGGGGTGGTAGAGGGAGAGAGGGGGTGGTAGAGGGAGAGAGGGGAGGGAGAGAGGGGGTGGTAGAGGGAGAGAGGGGGTGGTAGAGGGAGGTGAGAGGGTGTGGTAGAGGGAGGGGTGAGAGGGGGGTGGTAGAGGGTGAGAGGGGGTGGTAGAGGGAGAGAGGGGGTGTAGAGGTAGAGGGGGGTGGTAGGGGGGTGGTAGAGGGAGAAAGGGGGTGGTAGAGGGAGAGAGGGGGTGGTAGAGGGAGAGAGGGGGTGGTAGAAGGTAGAGGTAGAGGGGGGTGGTAGAGGGAGAGGGGGTGGTAGAGGGAGAGAGGGGGTAGAAGGGAGAGAGGGGGTGGAGAGGGAGAGGGGGTGGTAGAGGGAGAGAGGGGGTGGTAGAGGGAGAGGGAGAGAGGGGGGGGTGGTAGAGGGAGAGAGGGGGTGGTAGGGTAGAGAGGGGTGGTAGAGGAGAGAGGGGGTGGTAGAAGGGAGAGGGGGGTGGTAGAGGGAGAGAGGGGTGGTAGAAGGAGAGAGAGGGGGGTGGTAGAGGGAGAGAGGGGGTGGTAGAGGGTGAGGGGGTAGAGAGGGAGAGGGGGGTGGTAGTAGAGGGAGAGGGAGGGTGGTAGAGGGAGAGAGGGGGGGTAGAGGGAGGAGGGGGTAGAGGGGAGAGGGGGGTGGTAGAGGGAGAGAGGGGGTAGAGGGAGAGAGGGGGTGGTAGAGGGAGAGAGGGGGGAGAGAGGGGGTAGAAGGAGAGAGGGGGAGGGTGGTAGAGGGAGAGGGGGTGGTAGAGGGAGGAGGGTGGTAGAGGGGAGAGGGGGTGGTAGAGGGAGAGGGGGGTGGTAGAAGGAGAGAGGGGGTGGTAGAAGGAGAGAGGGGGAGGGAGAGAGGGGGTGGTAGGGGAGAGGGGGGTGGTAGAGGGAGGGGGGGGTGGTAGAAGGAGAGAGGGGGTGGTAGAGGGAGAGAGGGGGTGGTAGAAGGAGAGAGGGGGTGGTAGGAGAGGGGGGTGGTAGAGAGAGAGGGGGTGGTAGAGGGAGAGGGGGGGGTAGAGGGAGAGAGGGGGTGGTAGAAGGAGAGAGGGGGTGGGTAGAGAGGAGAGAGGGGAGGGGGTGGTAGAAGGAGAGAGGGGGTGGTAGAGGGAGAGAGGGGGGTGAAGGAGAGAGGGGGTGGTAGAGGAGAGGGGGTGGTAGAGGTAGAGAGGGGGTGGTAGAAGGAGAGAGGGGGTGGTGGAGAGGGGGTGGTAGAAGGAGAGAGGGGGTGGTAGAAGGAGAGAGGGGGTGGTAGAAGGAGAGAGGGGTGGTAGAGGGAGAGGGGGTGGTAGGGGTGGTAGAAGGAGAGAGGGGGTGGTAGAAGGAGAGAGGGGAAGGAGAGAGGGGGTGGTAGAGGGAGAGAGGGGGTGAGAGGGGAGAGGGGTGGTAGAAGGAGAGAGGGGGTGGTAGAGGTAGAGAGGGGGTGGTAGAGGTAGAGAGGGGGGTGGTAGAGGTAGAGGGGGGTGGTAGAGGGAGGGGGGTGGTAGAGGGAGAGAGGGGGTGGTAGAGGGAGAGGAGAAAACGGGAGGAATGACAAAGCTGTGAGAACTGTATGACAATTAGAGACAGACCAATACTGTGGAGAGAGATTGGAGGAGTGATGGATGGAGATGGAGGGAGGGAGGAAGCAGAGGTTTAAGTAGACCTTTCATGGCGCTGTGACTTCCTGCGGGTCCTTCTTCTTCCTTGGTTTGTTTTTCGTAGGGTGAGTAAGGTTGGGTGGGAGGGATGATGGAGACGGATGGAGAGAGGGATTGATGGATGGAGATGGATGCATGGAGACAGTGGGATGGATGGATGGATGGAGATGGATGGATGGAGACGGAGGGAGGGGAGGATGGATGGATGGAGATGGGTGGATGGATGGAGATGGGGGGGGTGGATGGAGCTGGATGGAGACGGAGGGAGGGAGGGAGGGATGGATAGAGCTGGATGATGGAGACAGAGCGAGGGGAGGGATGGATGGAGACAGGAATTGATGAGAGAGTGAGAGAGAGGGATGAGGGGAAGTAGAGGAGGCTAAACTGCCTGGGTCTAAGTGAGAGAGGGAGGTGTTTTATTTATTTATTTCACCTCTATTTAACCAGGTAGGCCAGTTTAGAACAAGTTCTCATTTACAACTGCGACCTGGCCAAATAAAGCAAAGCAGTGCGACAACAACACACAGTTACACATGGAATAAACAAACAGTAACACAATAGAAAAATATATATACAGAGTGTGCAAATGAAGTAAGATTAGGGAGGTAAGGCAATAAATAGGCCATAGTGGCAAAATAATTTGAATTGAGCAATTAAACACTGGAGTGGTAGATGTGCAGAAGATGATGTGCAAGTAGAGATACTGGGGTGCAAAAGAGCAACAACAAAAAATATAACAATATGGGGATGAGGTACAGTGGGGCAAAAAAGTATTTAGTCATCCACCAATTGTGCAAGTTCTCCCACTCAAAAAGATGAGAGAGGCCTGTAATTTTCATCATAGGTACACTTCAACTATGACAGACAAAATAATAATTGCTCCCACAGTTGATTTCTTCAAACCAAGCTGCTTACCTATTGCAGATTTAGTCTTCCCAGCCTGGTGCAGGTCTACAATTTTGTTTCTGGTGTCCTTTGACAGCTCTTTGGTCTTGGCCATAGTGGAGTTTGGAGTGTGACTGTTTGAGGTTGTGGACAGGTGTCTTTTATACTGATAACAAGTTCAAACAGGTGCCATTAAGCTTGTTGGAGGTTAGTTAACACAGTGTCCAACGAAGGGGAAGATGTATACAGAATGTTGTCGTCTACATAGAGGTGGATCAAAGAATCACCCGCAGCAACATCATTCATATATACAGAGAAAAGAGTCGGCCCAAGAATTGAACCCTGTGGCACCCCCATAGACACTGCCAGAGGTCCGTACAACAGGCTCTCCGATTTGACACACTGAACTCTGTCTGAGAAGTAGTTGGTGAACCAGGCGAGGCAGTCATTTGAGAAACCAAGGCTGTTGAGTCTGCCGATAAGAATACGGTGATTGACAGAGTCGAAAGCCTTGGCCAGGTCGATGAATACTGCTGCACAGTATTGTCTTTTATCAATGGCAGTTATGATATCGTTTAGGACCTTGAGCGTGGCTGAGGTGCACCCATGACCAGCTCTGAAACCAGATTGCATAGTGGAGAAGGTACGGTGGGATTCGAAATGGTCAGTGATCTGTTTGTTAACTTCGCTTTTGAAGACCTTAGAAAGGCAGGGCAGGATGGATATAGGTCTGTAACAGTTTGGGTCTAGAGTGTCTCCCCCTTTGAAGAGGGGGATGACCTGGGCAGCTTTCCAATCAGACGACACGAAAGAGAGGTTGAATAGGCTAGTAATAAGGGTTGAAACAATTTCAGCAGATCATTTTAGAAAGAGAGGGTCCAGATTGTCTAACCCGGCTGTTTTGTAGGGATCCTGATTTTGCAGCTCTTTCAGAACATCAGCTATCTGGATTTGGGTGAAGGAGAAGCTGGGGGGCTTGGGTAAGTTGCTGCAGGGGGTGCAGAGCTGTTGGCCGGGGTAGAGCTATCCAGGTGGAAAGCATGGCCAGCCGTAGAAAAATGCTTATTGAAATTCTCTATTATCGTAGATTTATCGGTGGTGACAGTGTTTCCTAGCCTCAGTGCAGTGGGCAGCTGGGAGGAGGTGCTCTTATTCTCCATGGACTTTACAGTGTCCCAGAACGTTTTGGAATAGTGCTACAAGATGCAAGCTTCTGTCCTTAGCTTTCCTAACTGCCTGTGTATATTGGTTCCTTACTTCCTGAAAAGTAGCAAATCGCGGGGGCTATTCGATGCTAATGCAGAACGCCACATGATGTTTTTGTGCTGGTCAAGTGCAGTCTGGTCTGGAGTAAACCAAGTGTTATATCTGTTCTTAGCAGATATGCTTATATAAGATGGTGAGGAAATCCTCTACTGACGGGATGAGGTCAATATCCTTCCAGGATACCCGGGCCAGGTCGATTAGAAAGGCCTGCTCGCTGAAGTGTTTTAGGGGAGCGTTTGACAGTGATGAGGGGTGGTCGTTTGATCTTGGACCCATTACGTACGCAGGCAATGAGGCTGTGATCGCTGTGAGGAAGGAGAGGAGAGGAGGCAAAACTGACTGGGTCAAAATGAGAGAGAGGGATGAGGGGAAGGAGAGGAGAGGAGGCAAAACTGACTGGGACGAAGTGAGAGAGAGGGATGAGGGGATGAGGATAGTTCACCCAAAACCCCTGACACACACACACACCCACACACACTGCAGCAGGGTTATGGTAACGTCCCAGCGGGCTATGAACTTC
>NC_056431.1:67696827-67719327 GCF_018296145.1 Oncorhynchus tshawytscha | reverse complement strand
CTCAGCTGGCCCTTCTACACTGCACACCTCTCCTATTTTACTCTTCCCCTCTCTCTCTCGCTCTCTCTCTCTCTCTCTCTCTCTCTCTCGCTCTCCTCTCCATTCATTCCTTCCTTCCTTTCTGTTTCTTTTCCCATCTGTCTCCTCAGTCTTCTCTCTCTTCCTTCCCTCTTCTCTCTCTCTCTTCCTTCCCTTTCATCCTCTCTCTCTCTCTCTTCCTTCCCTTTCATCCTCTCTCTCTTCCTTCCCTTTCATCCTCTCTCTCTCTCTCTTCCTTCCCTTTCATCCTCTCTCTCTCTCTCTTCCTTCCCTTTCATCCTTCCCTTTCTCTCTCTCTCTCTTCCTTCCCTTTCATCCTCTCTCTCTCTCTTCCTTCCTTCCCTTCCTTTCATCCTCTCTCTCTCTCTTCCTTCCCTTTCATCCTCTCTCTCTCTCTTCCTTCCCTTTCATCCTCCTTTCTTCCTCTCTCTCTCTTCTTCCTTCCTTTCATCCTCTCTCTCTCTCTTCCTTCCCTTTCCTCCTCTCTCTCTCTCTTCTTTCATCCTCTCTCTCCTTCCCATCCTCTCTCTCTCTCTCTTCCTTCCCTCCTTCCTCTCTCTCTCTCTCCTTCTTTCATCTCTCTCTTCCCTTCCCTTTCATCCTCTCTCTCTCTCTCTTCCTTCCTTTCATCCTCTCTCTCTCTCTCTCCTCCCTCTCTCTCTTTCCTTCCCTTTCATCCTCTCTCTCTCTCTTTCCTTCCCTTTCATCCTCTCTCTCTCTTCTTCCTTCCCTTTCATCCTCTCTCTCTCTCTCTTTCCTTCCCTTTCATCCTCTCTCTCTCTCTTCCTTCCCTCTCTCTTCTTCCTCCTCTCTCTCTCTCTCCTTCCCTTTCATCCTCTCTCTTCTCTCTTCTTCCCTTTCATCCTCTCTCTCTCTCTTCCTTCCCTTTCATCCTCTCTCTCTCTCTTCTCTTCTCTCTCTCTTCCTTCCTTCCCTTCATCCTCTCTCTCTTCTTTCTCCTCTTTCTCTCTCTCTCTCTTCCTTCCTCATCCTCTCTCTCTCTCTTCCCTCTTCTCTCCTTTCTCTCTCTCTCTTCCTTCCTCTTTCTCTTCCTTCCTTTCTCTCTCTCTCTCTCCTTCCCTTTCATCCTCTCTCTCTCTTCCTTCCTTCCTCTTTCCTTCCCTTTCATCCTCTCTCTCTCTCTTCCTTCCCTTTCATCCTCTCTCTCTCTCTTCCTTCCCTTTCATCCTCTCTCTCTCTTCCTTCCCTTTCATCTCTCTCTCTCTTTCCCTTCCCTTTTCATCCTCTCTCTCTCTCTTCCTTCCCTTTCATCCTCTCTCTCTCTCTCTTCTTCCCTTTCATCCTCTCTCTCTCTCTTTCCTTCCCTTTCATCCTCTCTCTCTCTCCCTTCCCTTTCATCCTCCCTTCTCTCTCTCTTCTTCTTCCTTCCCTTTCATCCTCTCTCTCTCTCCTTCCCTTCCTCTCTCTCTCTCTCTTCCCCTTTCATCCTCTCTCTCTCTTCCTTCCTTTCATCCTCTCTCTTTCCTTCCCTTTCATCCTCTCTCTCTCTCTCTTTCCTTCCCTTTCTCTCTCTTCTTCCTTCCCTTTCATCCCCTCTCTATCTCTTCTTTCATCCTCTCTCTCTCTCTCTTCCTCTCTTCCTCCCTCTCCTCTCTCTCTTCTTCCTTCCCTTTCATCCTCTCTCTCTCTCTTTCCTTCCCTTTCATCCTCTCTCTCTCTCTCTCTTCCTTCCCTTTCATCCTCTCTCTCTCTCTCTTCCTTCCCTTTCATTCTCTCTCTCTCTTCCTTCCCTTTCATCCTCTCTCTCTCTCTCTTCCTTCCTTTCATCCTCTCTCTCTCTTCCTTCCCTTTCATCCTCTCTCTCTCTCTTCCTTTCATCTCTCTCTCTCTTCCTTCCCTTTCATCCTCTCTCTCTCTCTTCCTTCCCTTTCATCCTCTCTCTTCTCTTCCTTCCCTCTCTCTCTCTCTCTCTTCCTTCCCTTTCATCCTCTCTCTCTCTTCCTTCCCTCTTCTCTCCTTTCATCCTCTCTCTCCTCTTTCTTCCTCTCTCTCTCTCTCTCTCTCTCTCTCTCTCCTTTCATCCTTTCTCTCTCTCTCTCTTCTCTTCCCTTCTCCTCATCCTCTCTCTCTCTCTCTCTCTTCCCTTTCATCCTCTCTCTCTTCTTCTTCCCTTTCATCCTCTCTCTCTCTCTCCTTCCTTTCATCCTCTCTCTTCTCCTTCCTTTCATCCTCTCTCTCTTCCCTTTCATCTCTCTCTTCCTTTCCTTCCTTTCATCCTCTCTCTCTTCTTCCTTCCCTTTCATCCTCTCTCTCTCTTCCTTCCCTTTCATCCTCTCTCTCTCTCTCTTTCCTTCCCTTTCATCCTCTCTCTCTCTTTCCTTCCCTTTCATCCTCTCTCTTTCTCTCTCTCTCTTCCCTTTCTCTCTCTCTCTCTCTCTTCCTTCCTTTCCTTTCTCTTCTCTCTCTCTTCCTTCCTTTCATCCTCTTCTCTCTCTCTCTTCTTCCTTTCCCTCCCTCTCTCTCTCTTCTTCTTCCCTCTCTCCTCTCTCTCTCTCTCTCTCCTTCCTTTCATCCTCTCTCTCTCTCTTCCCTTTCCTCTCTCTTCCTCTCTCTCTCTTCTTCCTTCCTTTCATCCTCTCTCTCTCTCTTCCTTCCCTTTCATCCTCTCTCTCTCTCTCTCTCCTTCCCTTTCATCCTCTCTCTCTCTCTCTCTCTCTCCTCTCCTTTCCTTCCTTCCTTTTCATCCTCTCTCTCTCTCTTCTTCCCTCTCATCCTCTCTCTCTCTCTTCCTTCCTCCCTTTCATCCTCTCTCTCTCTTCTTTCCTTCCCTTTCATCCTCTCTCTCTTCTCTTCCTTCTTCCTTCCCTTTCATCCTCTCTCCTCTCTCTTCCCTCTCTCTCTCTCTCTTCCTTCCCTTTCATCCTCCTCTTCCTTCTTCTCTTTCTCTTCCTTCTCTTTCATCCTCTCTCTCTCTTCCTTCCCTTTCATCCTCTCTCTCTCTCTCCTCTTCCCTCTTCTCTCTCTCTCTTCCTTCCCTTTCATCCTCTCTCTCTCTCTTTCCTTCCCTTTCATCCTCTCTTCTCTCTCTTCCTTCCCTCTCATCTCTCTCTCTCTTCCTTCCCTTTCATCCTCTCTCTCTCTCTCCTTCCCTCTTCTCTCTCTCTTTCCTTCCCTTTCATCCCTCTCTCTCTCTCTTTCCTTCCCTTTCATCCTCTCTCTCTCTCTCTCCTTCCTTTCATCCTCTCTCTCTCTTCCTTCCCTTTCATCCTCTCTCTCTCTCTCTTCCTTTCATCTCTCTCTCTCTTCCTCTCTCTCTCTCTCTCTTCTTCTTTCATCCTCTCTCTCTTCTTCCTTCCCTTTCATCCTCTCTCTCTCTCTCTTCTCTTCTCTCCTTTCATCCTCTCTCCTTCCCTTTCATCCTCTCTCTCTTCTCTTCCTTCCCTTTCATCCTCTCTCTCTCTCTCCTTCCTTCCCTTCTCATCCTCTCTCTCTCTCTCTTCCTTCCCTTTCATCCTCTCTCTCTCTCTTTCCTTCCCTTTCATCCTCTCTCTCTCTCTTCCTTCCTTTCCCTCTTCTCTCTCTCTCTTCCTTCCCTTTCATCTCTTCTCTCTCTCTCTCTCTTCCTTCCCTTTCATCCTCTCTCTCTCTCTCCTTCCTTCTTTCATCCTCTCTCTCTCTCCTTCCCTTTCATCCTCTCTCTCTCTCTTCCTTCCCTTTCATCCTCTCTCTCTCTCTCTCCTTCCCTTTCATCCTCTCTCTCTTCTTCCTTCCCTTTCATCCTCTCTCTCTCTCTCTTCCTTCCCTTTCATCCTCTCTCTCTCTCTCTTCCTTCCCTTTCATCCTCTCTCTCTCTCTCTTCCTTCCCTTCCATCCTCTCTCTCTCTCTCTTCTTCCATCTTCTATGATGAGTTGAGATGCAGCGTTGAGAAGGAAATACAAGCACATGATGATGACTTCCTCCATTACACTAGTTAGTAATGCTACATGGAAGAAAGGATAGTGTGTGTGTGTGTGTGTGTGTGTGTGTGTGTGTGTGTGTGTGTGTGTGTGTGTGTGTGTGTGTGTGTGTGTGTGTGTGTAAATGCATGTTTGTCATATACTGTATTGTGAATATTGTTCTTTTCTGCTTCACCCATAATAAGTCCTCATCCTAAACATCTGTGGTGGAAGCCATGATGGTACGTCCAGCGAGAGGCAGCAGGGAAGCTAACCTACAGCTGAGTCCTGGCTCACAGCACCTCCTCATCCTTCTCTTTTTTCTCCCCATTTTCTTGATTACAATCTTGTCTCACCACTGCAACTCCCCAACAGGCTTGAGAGAGGTGAAGGTCGAGTCATGCGTCCTCCGAAACATGGGATCGAACCCCTGTCTGTAGTGACACCGCAACACTGCGATACAGTGCCTTAGACAAACCTCTCTGTGGTGTAATGGGTATTATTTGTCATATTAACATATGAACCTCTCTGTGGTGTAATAGGTATTAGTTATCACATGCACCTCTCTGTGGTGTAATAGGTATTAGTTATCACATGAACCTCTCTGTGGTGTAATAGGTATTTGTTATCATATGAACCTCTCTGTGGTGTAATAGATATTAGTTATCACATGCACCTCTCTGTGGTGTAATAGGTATTAGTTATCACATGAACCTCTCTGTGGTGTAATAGGTATTAGTTATCATGAACCTCTCTGTGGTGTAATAGGTATTAGTTATCACATGCACCTCTCTGTGGTGTAATAGGTATTAGTTATCACATGAACCTCTCTGTGGTGTAATGGGTATTATTTGTCATATTAACATATGAACCTCTCTGTGGTGTAATAGGTATTAGTTATCACATGCACCTCTCTGTGGTGTAATAGGTATTAGTTATCACATGAACCTCTCTGTGGTGTAATAGGTATTTGTTATCATATGAACCTCTCTGTGGTGTAATAGATATTAGTTATCATATGAACCTCTCTGTGGTGTAATAGGTATTAGTTATCATATGAACCTCTCTGTGGTGTAATAGGTATTAGTTATAATATTAACATATGCACCTCTCTGTGGTGTAATAGGTATTAGTTATAATATTAACATATGAACCTCTCTGTGGTGTAATAGGTATTAGTTATAATATTAACATATGAACCTCTGTGGTGTAATAGGTATTAGTTATCAAATGAACCTCTCTGTGGTGTAATAGGTATTAGTTATAATATTAACATATGAACCTCTGTGGTGTAATAGGTATTAGTTATCATATGAACCTCTCTGTGGTGTAATAGGTATTAGTTATCATATGAACCTCTCTGTGGTGTAATAGGTATTAGTTATAATATTAACAAATTAACCTGTGTGGTGTAATAGGTATTAGTTATCATATGAACCTCTCTGTGGTGTAATAGGTATTAGTTATAATATTAACATATGAACCTCTCTGTGGTGTAATAGGTATTAGTTATAATATTAACACATGAACCTCTCTGTGGTGTAATAGGTACTAGTTATCATATGAACCTCTCTGTGGTGTAATAAGTATAGATATTCATATTTAGCATCAGATTGGCACAGCATGGCAGACAGCTGGGGACATGGTGTGTGTGTGTGAGAGGTGAGGGGGGTTACGGGGCAGACACCAGTATTTGATTTGTTGTGTTGCTAATGTGACACTGATTATACAGGTCGTGGTAAAACAAAGCTGTGCTGCTGCTATGCTAATAGAGACTCTGAGAGCAGGTTGTCACACACTGTTACGGACACACACACACACACACACAGTCAACCAAAACCACAAATGGTTGCCATGGAGAGGAAAGGTTTGTGTATTTGACCTATCCTATCATGTCGCGTCTCGCCCAAGAGCAGTAATTTCATGAGAAAACGTGTGTGTTCCCAGAGAATAGATTGATCTCTGTTTATGAGCAGCTAAATGCAGTAGTGATGGTTGAGATAGACGTGTTCAGTCTATTGTGCTTATCTAGGCCACTGTTGATGCACGGAGAACTGGGGCTCTTTCTCCCAGCGGGGCAGCTTTTCTGTCTGGGTTATGTGTGTGTGTGTCTTTGAGTGTGTGTGCGTGCATGTGTGTGTTTGTGGTTGGTTGAATGTGTATTTATGTAGGCATGTCTTTTTGTTTGTGTGCGTTTTGTTGTTTGAGCGTGTGTGTGCATGTGTGTGTGTGTGAGAGAGTCTGCTGTCTGTGTGTGTGTGAGAGAGTCTGTGTGTGTGTGTGTGTGTGTGTGTGTGAGAGAGAGAGAGAGAGAGTCTTTGTGTGTGTGAGAGTTTTGCTATATACTGAACACAACCCTGATTAGCTGAGGCAGGTAACAGGACAACTTGTGTGTTTTACTACATACTGAACACATGCTGGTTAGCTGAGACAGGACTACTGGTTAGCTGAGGCAGGTCTACTGGTTAGCTGAGGCAGGTCTACTGGTTAGCTGAGACAGGACTACTTGTGTAAAAGCCTAATTGGATGGTAGTCTTAATCCTAAATGATATCCTCGTGGGTATCTCTGATTCTCTGAATAGACAATAGTAACTAAATGATCAAAATCTTTGACAATTGTTGTTGTCTTAGTAGTTAAAGATAGTTGCTTCTCGTTCAGCTTCAATAAAGAGGATTAACACAGTATGAGTGACTCATCGCCTGTACACCTCCACCAATCAGCTGTGTTTTCTGTTGTTCTGCCTCGGGTTACTTTAGGATTAGAGGACATCCTTTTGTATAATTAACTTGTTCATTACAACAGGGAATTGAGTGTGTGCGTGAGAACAGTGTGTGTGCGTGTGTTTTTAATGCGTGCCAGTGTGCATGTGTAAGTGTGTGATTGTGGCAGAGGATCAGAGGGAGTAGAGATGGTGTCTGTCTGTCTGGGGTGGGGGTATTTTGAGAGCCGACGTGGGCGGAGACATGTCAATCAAGTCAGTGACAGGACGTGGGATAGACTGTCATGTTGACCAACAGACCCCGTCTGTTGTCAAGGGGGGTAACTGGGAGGGTCATAGTGCACCCTGAATGGTCCCCACCCGGCAGGAGAGGGCACGGCTATGGGGGGCGTTGCCATGACGAGGTCATCTTAGAGGTGATTCAATTCCGTGTGTTTGGGCGCTGGGAGATTGTCTTGACGTCCTGCTGAACCCTCCACACACAGGTCAGCACAATACCATGGAGAATCATAACCTGGGACAAATATACTGGTAGTTGGTGGTGTATGTGTGTGTGTGTGTGTGTGTGTGTGTGTGTGTGTGTGTGTTCTTGGAAATAGAATACATTTTGGATTACGTTTTGGGGTTTGTGTTCTTGTGTGTAAGTCTCTCCTTCATCCAATCGGCTTTCAGCATCTCTCTACTCTTCCTCTCCAGCCCATCTACTCTCAATTCAATGAGGGCTTTATTGGCATGGGAAGCATATGTTAACATTGCCAAAGCAAGTGAAATAAATAGTAAATAATAAACTAAAGTGAAATAAACAATAAAAATGTACGGTAAACATTACACACAGAAGTTCCAAAAGAATAAAGACATTTCAAATGTCATAATATGTCTATATACAGTGTTGTAGCGATGTGCAAATAGGGAAAATAAATAAACATAAATAAGAGTTGTATTTACAATGTTCTTAACTGGTTGACCTTTTCTTGTGGCAACAGGTGACACATCTTACTGCTGTGATGGCACACTGTGGAATTTCACCCAGTAGATATGGGAGTTTATCAATGTTTGATTATTCTTTTTCTACACTTTGTGGGTCTGCGTGATCTGTGGGAAATATGTACACATACACACACACACACACACACACACACACACACACACACACACACACACACACACACACACACACACACACACACACACACACACACACACACACACACACACACACACAGAGGTCTGGTGTCAACCAACAAAGTCAAGGTTTTTCTCCAGAATAGTACAACAACATCAGCACTTCCATTTCTGTTGCCACCTTTTCTTGTGGCAACAGGTCACAAATCTTGCTGCTGTGATGGCACACTGTGGTATTTCACCCAATAGATATGGGAGTTTATCAAAACCAGGTTTGTTTTCAAATTCTTTGTGGATCTGTGTAATCTGAGGAAAATATGTGTCTCAAATATGATCATACATTGGGCAGGAGGTTAGCTCAGTTTCCACCTCATTTTGTGGGCAGTGTTCACATAGACTGTCTTCTCTTGAGAGCCAGGTCTGCCTACGGCGGACTTTCTCAATAGCAAGGCTATGCTCACTGAGTCTGTACATAGTCAGTTACAGTGGTCAGGTATTCTGCCACTGTGTATTCTGCCACCTCTCTCCCTTCCTTTCTCACCCTCTCCCTTTATCTCTCTCTTCCTTTCCTCCTCTCCTTCCCTTTCTCACCCTCTCCCTTTATCTCTCTCTTCCTTTCCTCCTCTCCTTCCCTTTCTCACCCTCTCCCTTTATCTCTCTCTTCCTTTCCTCCTCTCCTTCCCTTTCTCACCCTCTCCCTTTATCTCTCTCTTCCTTTCCTCCTCTCCTTCCCTTTCTCACCCTCTCCCTTTATCTCTCTCTTCCTTTCCTCCTCTCCTTCCCTTTCTCACCCTCTCCCTTTATCTCTCTCTTCCTTTCCTCCTCTCCTTCCCTTTCTCACCCTCTCCCTTTATCTCTCTCTTCCTTTCCTCCTCTCCTTCCTTTCTCACCCTCTCCCTTTATCTCTCTCTTCCTTTCCTCCTCTCCTTCCCTTTCTCACCCTCTCCCTTTATCTCTCTCTTCCTTTCCTCCTCTCCTTCCCTTTCTCACCCTCTCCCTTTATCTCTCTCTTCCTTTCCTCCTCTCCTTCCCTTTCTCACCCTCTCCCTTTATCTCTCTCTTCCTTTCCTCCTCTCCTTCCCTTTCTCACCCTCTCCCTTTATCTCTCTCTTCCTTTCCTCCTCTCCTTCCCTTTCCCACTCTCTCTCTCCTCTCTGGTGAGGTGTAACCTTGTTATGTGTGGTTTGTAGACAGGCAGTGTGTTGGCCAGCCGTGTGGCTCTGCTGACCCTGAAAGGCCCTGTGTGGGAGATGACATTGCTCTCTGACCCAGGGGAGATCCATGTTCATTGCTTTTTTGTTTCACCATTGAATGTGCTATCTCTCTCTCTCTCTCTCTCTCTTTCACCCTCTCTTTCTGCCTTTGTCCCATTCGTTCTGTCTTTCTGTTTCTTTTCTCCTCTATCCCTCTCACTTTATCTCACTCCTCTCCATTTTGCAATCACAATTTCTCTCCCTTTCTCTCTCCGTCTCTCTATTCCTTTCTCTCTCTCTTTCTCTCTGACCATCCAAACTGTGTTCCCTCAGGTGCAAGGTTCACCTTGAGACCATGTCTATAGGTGGCTGTGTTATTGATTGTCAGTCTTGGTTTCCATAGCCTGTCCTGTCCTACTGGAACCAGAGAACATACCAGAGAGCGCCACTGGTAACTTCAGAGAAAGTCACATAGGTAAAACTGTTATGTATAGTAAAAGTACAACTGTGGTAGTCAAACACAAACAAGGCAAGAATCAGCTGGTGTGAGAAGGTGAAGGGGGAACGTGGTTGGGGCAGGATGAGTTAGGGCTCTAACGTACCAAAGGGTAGAGGTCACAGAAGGAGAGGAGGCCTTTAAGGTGTGATTCGTCTGACTGAGTGTCTGTAGGCTCGTTATTATCTGAGGGGTCTGAAAAGGTCTGTCAGTTATCTTCAAACAGCAGATGATCAGACACACAATATGGCCACCTGCCTCGTGGATTATTAACCCAGTGATATATCAGAGGAAGGTGGCGTTGCCCCTAGTCACTGATCTAAGATCAGTTCTGTGTTACCCTGATCCTAGCTCTGTGCCTAAGGGTAAAGTCTACTTGCTGCTGAAATCTCTGTCTGTCCCACTTCTGTTGTATCGAGGGCCAGGAGTTGACTGTCTGACTCTGAGTACCTCGCTTGCTGTGGTGAAAATCCTTCTCGGTACTTTCTTCTGACTAACAGTAGCAACAAACAACACAAAAGGTTAACATGCTCCCAATAAAAGAGTTGTAAAACAGTCAGCATAGTACAGTCCACATGAAAATATCCCATCTTTTTGAGAAAATATAGTCTCTGCTGACCCAATTTGGTGATGAGGGTCAGTTGTAAGGTATTGAACTGTGTCATTACATACTACTTGCTTTGCTAGTGTATTTAGATCACAATAACTGTACACCAATATGAAATACAATAACCTATTTGCCAATTTTTCTATCTAATTTTCTGTCTCCCAGACCACCTTCCTCTGATCAATCAATGAACTGTCCATGTCCATCTTTGGAGGATGCATGCACTCAAATACTTGGCTTCTATTGATTGACCCAGCTAGCTATAGCTAGGCTACTCATGATGGTGTATTGGTTGACCCAGCTAGCTGATCTTGATCATTGATCTTCCGGCGCCGACAGAGATGGCCGCCTCGCTTCGCGTTCCTAGGAAACTATGCAGTTTTTTGTTTTTTTACGTGTTATTTCTTACACTAGTACCCCAGGTCATCTTAGGTTTCATTACATACAGCCGAGAAGAACTACTGAATATAAGATCAGCGTCAACTCACCATCAGTACGACCAAGAATATGTTTTTCGCGATGCGGATCCTGTGTTCTGCCTTACAACCAGTGTAACCGAGTGGATCACATGCAGCGACCAAAAAAAAAAACGACTCAGAAAAAGAGGGAAACGAAGCGGTCTTCTGGTCAGACTCCGGAGACGGGCACATCGTGCACCACTCCCTAGCATTCTTCTTGCCAATGTCCAGTCTCTTGACAACAAGGTTGATGAAATCCGAGCAAGGGTAGCATTCCAGAGGGACATCAGAGACTGTAACGTTCTTTGCTTCACGGAAACATGGCTAACTGGAGAGATGCTATCCGAGTGGTGCAGCCAGCGGGTTTCTCCACGCATCGCGCCGACAGAAACAAACATCTTTCTGGTAAGAAGACGGGCGGGGGCGTATGCCTTATGGCCAACGTGACATGGTGTGATGAAAGAAACATACAGGAACTCAAATCCTTCTGTTCACCTGATTTAGAATTCCTCACAATCAAATGTAGACCGCATTATCTACCAAGAGAATTCTCTTCGATTATAATCACAGCCGTATATATCCCCCCAAGCAGACACATCGATGGCTCTGAACGAACTTTATTTAACTCTCTGCAAACTGGAAACGATTTATCCGGAGGCTGCATTCATTGTAGCTGGGGATTTTAACAAGGCTAATCTGAAAACAAGACTCCCTAAATTTTATCAGCATATCGATTGCGCAACCAGGGGTGGAAAGACCCTGGATCATTGTTACTCTAACTTCCGCGACGCATATAAGGCCCTGCCCCGCCCCCTTTCGGAAAAGCTGACCACGACTCCATTTTGTTGATCCCTGCCTACAGACAGAAACTAAAACAAGAAGCTCCCACGCTGAGGTCTGTCCAACGCTGGTCCGACCAAGCTGACTCCACACTCCAAGACTGCTTCCATCACGTGGACTGGGAGATGTTTCGTATTGCGTCAGACAACAACATTGACGAATACGCTGATTCGGTGTGCGAGTTCATTAGAATGTGCGTTGAAGATGTCGTTCCCATAGCAACGATTAAAACATTCCCTAACCAGAAACCGTGGATTGATGGCAGCATTCGTGTGAAACTGAAGGCACGAACCACTGCTTTTAATCAGGGCAAGGTGTCTGGTAACATGACTGAATACAAACAGTGCAGCTATTCCCTCCGCAAGGCTATCAAACAAGCTAAGCGCCAGTACAGAGACAAAGTAGAATCTCAATTCAACGGCTCAGACACAAGAGGCATGTGGCAGGGTCTACAGTCAATCACGGACTACAGGAAGAATCCCAGCCCAGTCACGGACCAGGATGTCTTGCTCCCAGGCAGACTAAATAACTTTTTGCCCGCTTTGAGGACAATACAGTGCCACTGACACGGCCTGCAACGGAAACATGCGGTCTCTCCTTCACTGCAGCCGAAGTGAGTAAGACATTTAAACGTGTTAACCCTCGCAAGGCTGCAGGCCCAGACGGCATCCCCAGCCGCGCCCTCAGAGCATGCGCAGACCAGCTGGCCGGTGTGTTTACGGACATATTCAATCAATCCCTATACCAGTCTGCTGTTCCCACATGCTTCAAGAGGGCCACCATTGTTCCTGTTCCCAAGAAAGCTAAGGTAACTGAGCTAAACGACTACCGCCCCGTAGCACTCACATCCGTCATCATGAAGTGCTTTGAGAGACTAGTCAAGGACCACATCACCTCCACCCTACCTGACACCCTTGACCCACTCCAATTTGCTTACCGCCCAAATAGGTCCACAGACGATGCAATCTCAACCACACTGCACACTGCCCTAACCCATCTGGACAAGAGGAATACCTATGTGAGAATGCTGTTCATCGACTACAGCTCGGCATTCAACACCATAGTACCCTCCAAGCTCGTCATCAAGCTCGAGACCCTGGGTCTCGACCCCGCCCTGTGCAACTGGGTACTGGACTTCCTGACGGGCCGCCCCCAGGTGGTGAGGGTAGGCAACAACATCTCCTCCCTGCTGATCCTCAACACTGGGGCCCCACAAGGGTGCGTTCTGAGCCCTCTCCTGTACTCCCTGTTCACCCACGACTGCGTGGCCACGCACGCCTCCAACTCAATCATCAAGTTTGCGGACGACACAACAGTGGTAGGCTTGATTACCAACAACGACGAGACGGCCTACAGGGAGGAGGTGAGTGTGGTGTCAGGAAAATAACCTCACACTCAACGTCAACAAAACTAAGGAGATGATTGTTGACTTCAAGAAACAGCAGAGGGAACACCCCCCCATCCACATCGATGGAACAGTAGTGGAGAGGGTAGCAAGTTTTAAGTTCCTCGGCATACACATCACAGACAAACTGAATTGGTCCACTCACACAGACAGCATCGTGAGGAAGGCGCAGCAGCGCCTCTTCAACCTCAGGAGGCTGAAGAAATTCGGCTTGTCACCAAAAGCACTCACAAACTTCTACAGATGCACAATCGAGAGCATCCTGGCGGGCTGTATCACCGCCTGGTATGGCAACTGCACCGCCCTCAACCGTAAGGCTCTCCAGAGGGTAGTGAGGTCTGCACAACGCATCACCGGGGGCAAACTACCTGCCCTCCAGGACACCTACACCACCCGATGCTACAGGAAGGCCATAAAGATCATCAAGGACATCAACCACCCAAGCCACTGCCTGTTCACACCGCTGTCATCCAGAAGGCGAGGTCAGTACAGGTGCATCAAAGCTGGGACCGAGAGACTGAAAAACAGCTTCTATCTCAAGGCCATCAGACTGTTAAACAGCCACCACTAACATTGAGTGGCTACTGCCAACACACTGTCAATGACACTGACTCTACTCCAGCCACTTTAATCATGGGAATTGATGGGAAATGATGTAAATATATCACTAGCCACTTTAAACAATGCTACCTTATATAATGTTACTTACCCTACATTATTCATCTCATATGCATACGTTGATACTGTACTCTATATCATCGACTGCATCCTTATGTAATACATGTATCACTAGCCACTTTAACTATGCCACTTGGGTTACATACTTATCTCATATGTATATACTGTACTCGATATCATCTACTGTATCTTGCCTATGCTGCTCTGTACCATCACTCATTCATATATCCTTATGTACATATTCTTTATCCCCTTACACTGTGTTATAAGACAGTAGTTTTTTTGGAATTGTTAGTTAGATTACTTGTTCGTTATTACTGCATTGTCGGAACTAGAAGCACAAGCATTTCGCTACACTCGCATTAACATCTGCTAACCATGTGTATGTGACAAATAAAATTTGATTTGATTTGATTTGATTAGCTATAGCTAGGCTAGTCAGGATGATGTATTGGTTGACCTAGCTAGCTATAGCTAGGCTACTCATGATGGTGTATTGGTTGACCTAGCTAGCTATAGCTAGGCTACTCATGATGATGTATTGGTTGACCTAGCTAGCTATAGCTAGGCTACTCATGATGATGTATTGGTTGACCTAGCTAACTATAGCTAGGCTACTCATGATGATGTATTGGTTGACCTAGCTAGCTATAGCTAGGCTACTCATGATGATGTATTGGTTGACCTAGCTAACTATAGCTAGGCTACTCATGATGGTGTATTGGTTGACCTAGCTAACTATAGTTAGGCTAGTCAGAATGATGTATTGGTTGACCTAGCTAACTATAGTTAGGCTAGTCAGGATGATGTATTGGTTGACCTAGCTAACTATAGTTAGGCTAGTCAGGATGATGTATTGGTTGACCTAGCTAACTATAGTTAGGCTAGTCAGGATGATGTATTGGTTGACCTAGCTAACTATAGCTAGGCTACTCATGACGATGTTATAGAATAACTATCTTAAAATTAATGACTTGGGACGTCGGGTTTGAAATGAAAAATTATTTTAGTAATACTACTTGTTCACATTACATTTAACAACTTTAGATTCTACAAAACAACAAAAGAAAGTTGCTAGCGAAAGTCAGGATAATCCCTTGTCACTTGTACATAACTGGCGCGTTTTCTATCTACATCCTGTCACAAGGCATTCTGGAACTTGCAGTCAAAAGCATAATCCAATACTAACCAATACAACAAAAATATGTATGTAGGTCTCTCAATCTCCAACACACGAATTCTAATACAATTACATATGTAAATAGCTGTAAAGAAAATATATTTAGATACAGCTCAATGAATTAACTGTAAACATTAACTCTGTAACCCATTAAAGTTACAACATCCTCCCCCTGATGAACAACTGTGTTCAACTAAATCTCTAGGCAGTATATCAACTGAATAGGTCTCCTCAACAAAGTCCCTGAAGCAGTACAAACTGAACATAATCTAACTAAGCCATCTCGGCCTGGAAACAGTTCCTCAATCTTTCCTAGTTTCCAGGTTTGTCTGGGTGTGTTATCTTCTCCAATGAGTACAACGTCAACCACTTTCAGTGGGGTGGGCTGTGGTGTGTCACAGCGGTGTGCTGACTTTAGATCCAGCAAGTAGTCTCTTCACCAACTGTTCCAGAAACTGGTCACAAGTCTCTGCCTGTACTTCCATCTGCGTGTCATTTCCTCCTTGTTAAGCGTTGGGTTCTGAGTGTCAGCTGGAAATGGCTTGGGCGGAAAATAGGTTAGTCTTTTACCCACCAGGAAGGGGTAAAGGGGTTGTGGTTCATCCACTTTATCCACTTCATTGTGCACGAAAGTCAGAGGCCTAGAATTTAGGATAGCTTCAACCTCTGTCAGAACTGTGCACATCTCTTCAAAGTTGAGTGAAGCTCTCCCAAGAACCTTTCTCAAGCATGTTTTCACTGACCTGACGAGTCTTTCCCAGAATCCGCCCCACCAGGCTGCTCGCTCGGCGATGAACCTCCAGGTGATGCCCCTTTCTGAAAAGAACGGCAAGAGTTGGGGCTCTTCGATTGCCTTCCACAGCTCTTTCAAGTCCTGATCAGCTCTCTTGAACATTTTTGCATTGTCTGAGTAGATTACCTTGCATTCCTCCTACATTGAGTAGTTTGTGTTTGTCCAGGAACGGTTTCAGTTCTCTGATATTGCAGTCATTGTTTAGGCCTTTTCCTGCCTTCAGTAGTTTGATCTCCTGTCCGAAACTCTGTTGTTGCGTTACCTTAATCCAGTACTTTTCTGCATCGAACAGTTCATCAGCAGTCAATTCACCTTGCATCTTTATGCTTGTACAAGCATTGGCTATGAATCTCTTTATCCAGGTGGTGACTCTGAACACTTTTTTCAGTTTGCTGTACCTTTCAAGCTCCAACACAGGTTCAGTAATGTCTGTACTGTTTGCGAGTTGTGCAGTAACCTGGCAACTGGACTTGAGTTCTGTATTGACCTCTTCTGGAACCGTGTTATCATCAGTCTCCTCGGACTGATTGGGTGATGTCAGAATGATGGGTCCGTTCCACCATAGCTGGGTCAGTGTCAAGTTTTGAACAGTTTGTCCTCTTGTAGGGAGGTTGGCTGGATTAGTTTTCCCTTCAATATGTGACCATGACTCTGGATTGGTCAAGGACTGGATCTCCGTCACTCTGTTCGCAACAAACTGTTTCCATTTCTGAGCTGAGCTGCAAATCCAATGCAGCACGATCATCGAGTCTGTCCACATTTTTATCTGTTTTTCTTCCATTTTCAGTGTGGTCATCAAGTTGTTTGCTAGTCTCGCTCCAATCACAGCTCCCATGAGCTCCAGGCGTGGCAGCGTCATTTTCTTAAGTGGGGCTACCCTGGACTTGGATGCAACTAGACTTGTTGTTTCCCTGTCTTGTGACTCACCTTGCAAGTAAGCTACTGCACCGTAAGCCCTTTCACTTGCATCACAGAACACGTGTAGTTTCAGGGTGTGGCTGTTCTGTGGCCGCATGTCTGTTCTGTACCACCTTGGTATGGTGAGCTGGTGTAACTGGGGCAGTTCTGAGCACCACTGTTGCCATTCTCGTGTCAGATCAGGTGGTAATTCTTCGTCCCAGCTGAGTCCCCTCTCCCACATTTCCTGCAACATGCACTTGATCCTGATGGTGAAGGGGGTTCAGAAACCAAGAGGGTCGAAGATCCGTGCAGACGACTGCAGAACACTTCTCTTTGTGTTTTCCTTTTGCTTTAGAATGCTCAGTAGTGGCCTGAGGTCAAACACAAAGTCATCTGTTCCCGGTCTCCATACTAAACCTAAAACCTTCAGCACTACTCCTTGCGTTTCTAGCGTCAACAGGTGGTCAGTTGTCGAACTCTCCTCCCGTTTTGTTTTCAGTTCAGGAGAGTTGGTCCACTTGCAGAGGTCCATGCCTGCAATTGACAGCATTCACTTTGCAGTTGTTGTCACAAGGTAAGCCTCTTCAACATTGCGTGAACTTGCAATGAAGTCATCTACATAGAGTGACTCTCTCAGTATCCCTACAACTTCTGGTTGTTCTGTTTCATATTGTTTCAGATGCTTCCTGATTGTAGCTGCCAGCAAGAATGGACTTGGGGAAGCTCCAAATACCACTCTTTTCATCCTTATCACGCGCAACTTCTCTTCATTTTCTCCCCTTGGTGGGCCTGTGAGTCATAGGAATCTCACGGCGTCTCTGTCTCTCTTTGCTAGGGATATCTGCAGGAAAGCTTTCTTGATGTCTGCCATGAATGCGATCTCATGTAGTCTGAACCTTATCAGAACGCTGAGCAGATCCTTGTTCAGGTTCGGTCCTGTGAGTAGAGAGTCATTGAGGGATGGACAGCCATCTTCATGGGACGAAGCATCAAACACCACCCTCGGTTTTGTTGTCACCTTATCTTCTCGGAGCACTGCATGGTGAGGTAAGTAGTATTTTACGTTGCCTGCACTTGATGCGTTGTCCTTGGGCACGTCCTCTGCCATATCCTGTTGTAAGTAGTCCTCTACTACTTCATTGTATCTGCTGTACAACGTCACATCCTTCTTCAGTCTTTTCTTCAGACCTTCAAACCGTTTCTTGGAGATTCTATAGTTGTCTTGGAGTTCTGGCATTGCTCGTTTCCATGGTAACTCCACATGGTATCGCCCATCTTTGAAGGTTGTTGTTGTCTCGAACCTCTGTAGAGCCTCGTTTTCCTCTGGGTTCTGTGTTTTCTCGCTTATAAAACCCAGAGACTCAAGCTCCCAGAATGCATGCAGTTGTTTGAAGACTAGTGTGTCTTAATCAAGTGGGATGAACATGCATGTTGCCTCGGCGACACTTGACATGGACACTGGTCCCTGCACCGACCATCCATTCTCTCAATCTACAACACACAAATTCTAATATAATTACATATGTAAATATCTTTAGATATTACAGCTCAATTAATTAACTGTAAATATTAACTCTGTAACCCATTAAAGTTACAACAGACGTATTGGTTGACCTAGCTAACTATAGCTAGGCTACTCATGATTATGTATTGGTTTGACCTAGCTAACTTAACCTAGGCTACTCATGATGATGTATTGGTTTGACCTAGCTAACTTAACCTAGGCTACTCATGATGATGTATTGGTTTGACCTAGCTAACTTTAACTAGGCTATTCATGATGATGTATTGGTTTGACCTAGCTAACTTTAACTAGGCTACTCATGATGATGTATTGGTTTGACCTAGCTAACTTTAACTAGGCTACTCATGATGATGTATTGGTTTGACCTAGCTAACTTTAACTAGGCTACTCATGATGATGTATTGGTTTGACCTAGCTAACTTTAACTAGGCTACTCATGATGATGTATTGGTTTGACCTAGCTAACTTTAACTAGGCTACTCATGATGATGTATTGGTTTGACCTAGCTAACTTTAACTAGGCTACTCATGATGATGTATTGGTTTGACCTAGGTAACTTAACCTAGCCTACTCATGATGATGTATTGGTTTGACCTAGGTAACTTAACCTAGCCTACTCATGATGATGTATTGGTTTGACCTAGGTAACTTAACCTAGCCTACTCATGATGATGTATTGGTTTGACCTAGGTAACTTTAACTAGGCTACTCAGGATGATGTATTGGTTTGACCTAGGTAACTTAACCTAGCCTACTCATGATGATGTATTGGTTTGACCTAGGTAACTTAACCTAGCCTACTCATGATGATGTATTGGTTTGACCTAGGTAGCCTACTCATGATGATGTATTGGTTTGACCTAGCCTACTCATGATGATGTATTGGTTTGACCTAGGTAAACTAGGCTACTCAACCTAGCCTACTCATGATGATGTATTGGTTTGACCTAGACCTAGGATGATGTATTGGTTTGACCTAGGTAACTTAACCTAGCCTACTCATGATGATGTATTGGTCTGACCTAGGTAACTTAACCTAGCCTACTCATGATGATGTATTGGTTTGACCTAGCTAACTTAACCTAGCCTACTCATGATGATGTATTGGTTGTTTGTTTTTTGCTTTTGAAGTACTTTGAGATTCTTTTGAAAAGCACTACAGAAATGTGATAATAAATGATTAATTATTTAGCTGCCTGTAAGTTACTGACAAGTTCACGGCAACCCCTTCTTTAAATTGTGTGTGTGTGTCACCATCTGTTTGTGATAGACAGGAGACAGTTAGAGGGATGCTGTCTCACCTCTGTCACTGGCAGCTGCTGTGTGTTTGTGTGTGTGTGTGTCAGAGGTCTCAGTGGGCCATGCTCAGCCCTGTAACTGCCACCATGTGGTGACACGTCATTTAAAACAAATTGATTTATACCCCCCCTTCCTCTTTCTCTTCCTTTTGAGTTCTCTATTCTCTCATCCTCTTCTTCTCTCTCTCTCCCTCACTCCTTCCCAGCCACTCTAATTACTCCAATCACCCTCTCTCTCTCTCTTGCTTATTTCATTTAGGTAAAGGTTTCTAAATGGTATGAAGTCAAGTTCATGTTACATAGTCCATGTTACATAGTCCACGTTACGTAGTCCATGTTACGTAGTCCATGTTACGTAGTCCACACTACGGAGTCCACGTTACATAATCCACGTTACGTAGTCCACATTACATAGTCCACGTTACGTAGTCCACGGTACGCAGTCAATGTTACGTAGTCCACTTTACACAGTCCACATTACGGAGTCCACGTTACATAGTCCACGTTACATAGTCCACGTTACGTAGTCCACGTTACGGAGTCCACGTTACGGAGTCCACACGTTACGGAGTCCACGTTACGGAGTCCACTCGTTACGGAGTCCACACTTTTACTAACTGTAGCCGTCATGTCCACACGCATGACGGCTACAGTTAGTGGTGAACACTACCTCCTCAACTCCTCCCCTCCTTTCATCCTCTCCTTCTCTCTTCCTCCTCTCCTCCTCTCCTCTTCTCCTCCTGTCTTCTCCTCCTCTTCTCTTCCTCCACTCCTCCCCTCCTCTTATCCTCTCCTTCTCTCCTCCTCTCCTCCTCCTCCTCCCTCCTCTCCTCCTCTCCTCTTCTCCTCCTGTCTTCCTCCTCCTCTTCTCTCCTCCTCTCCTCTCCTCCTCCTGTCTTCTCCTCCTCTTCTCCTCCTCCACTCCTCCCCTCCTCTTATCCTCTCCTTCTCTCCTCCTCCTCCTCTCCTCCTCTCCTCCTTTCCTCTTCTCCTCCTGTCTTCTCCTCCTCCTCTCCTCCTCTCCTCTTCTCCTCCTGTCTTCTCCTCCTCCTCTTCTCCTCCTGTCTTCTCCTCCTGTCTTCTCCTCCTCCTCTTCTCCTCCTGTCTTCTCCTCCTGTCTTCTCCTCCTCCTTTCCCCCTCTCCTCTTCTCCTCCTCCTCTCCTCCTCTCCTAATCTCCTCTTCTCCTCCTGTCTTCTCCTCCTCTTCTCCTCCTCTCTCCTGTCTTCTCCTCCTCCTCTCCTCCTCCCCCTCTTCTCCTCTTCTCCTCCTGTCTTCTCCTCCTCCTCTTCTCCTCCTGTCTTCTCCTCCTCTCCTCCTCCTCCTCTTCTCCTCTCCTCTCCTCTTCTCCTCCTCCTTACCTCCTCTCCTCCTCTCCTCCTCCTCTTCTCCTCCTCTTCTTCTCCTCCTCTCCTCTCTCTCCTCCTCTCCTCTTCTCCTCTCCTCCTCTCCTCTCCTCCTCCTCTCCTCTTCTCCTCCTGTCTTCTCCTCCTCCTCTTCTTCTCCTCTCTCCTGTCCCCTGAGTAAACCATAAAACTGACAGCTTTATATGTCTGCGCCTCAAAGTGATTTGTAATCAGCTGCTCTGTATGGGACTCATCCCGTGGGCTGGTGTGTATGGTACTCATCCCGTGGGCTGGTGTGTATGGGACTCATCCCGTGGGCTGCTCTATATGGGACTCATCCCGTGGGCTGCTCTGTATGGGGCTCATCCCGTTGACTGGTGTGTATGGGACTCATCCCGTGGGCTGCTCTGTATGGGACTCATCCCGTGGGCTGCTCTGTATGGGACTCATCCCGTGGGCTGCTCTGTATGGGGCTCATCCCGTTGACTGGTGTGTATGGGACTCATCCCGTGGGCTGCTCTGTATGGGACTCATCCCGTGGGCTGCTCTGTATTGGACTCATCCCGTGGACTGGTGTGTATGGGACTCATCCCGTGGGCTGCTCTTTATGGAACTCATCCCGTGGACTGGTGTGTATGGGACTCATCCCGTGGGCTGCTCTGTATGGGACTCATCCCGTGGGCTGCTCTGTATGGGACTCATCCCGTGGGCTGCTCTGTATGGGACTCATCCCGTGGGCTGCTCTGTATGGGACTCATCCCGTGGGCTGCTCTGTATGGAACTCATCCCGTGGGCTGGTGTGTATGGGACTCATCCCGTGGGCCGGTGTGTATGGGACTCATCCCGTGGGCTCCTCTGTATGGGACTCATCCCGTGGGCTGGTGTGTGTGGTGGTGGGGGGGTATGAATGGTACTGGTCATTTATAGTATATACACGCGTGTGCGTTTGAATGTGTGTGTGACCTGCTGGATATTTGTCATGGGGTTGATAATGTCACGCCTGGTGGAAAATTAAGCTGTCATTCGATTAGAGATTAGTAGGCTGAGATAGTTATTATGGTAAACATCGAGGCTGGGGGAGGACAGATAGTTATTATGGTAAACCCAGAGGCTGGGAGAGGACAGATAGTTATTATGGTAAACCCAGAGGCTGGGGGAGGACAGATGGTTATTATGGTAAACATAGAGGCTGGGGGAGGACAGATGGTTATTATGGTAAACCCAGAGGCTGGGAGAGGACAGATAGTTATTATGGTAAACCCAGAGGCTGGGGGAGGACAGATGGTTATTATGGTAAACATAGAGGCTGGAGGAGGACAGATGATTATTATGGTAAACATAGAGGCTGGGAGAGGACAGATGGTTATTATGGTAAACATAGAGGCTGGAGGAGGACAGATGGTTATTATGGTAAACATAGAGGCTGGAGGAGGACAGATGGTTATTATGGTAAACATAGAGGCTGGGGGAGGACAGATGGTTATTATGGTAAACCCAGAGGCTGGGGGAGGACAGATGGAATAAAACCACCTTATCAAAACAAACACCTTTTAAGAGCAGCCTCTCTAACAAGAGGCCCACGAACTCACCCACACGCACATATATACACATTTATAAGGAAGGAAGGAAGGATTCGCACAGGCATTTATATTTACACTATAGGTACGGGAGAGTGGGGTAATTTTAGCCATTTTTTACATTTATCATCACTCCGTCAAGGGAAATATCATATTCTACATATATTTCAGGATGTTTTGTATCCCTGGAAATAATCAGAATTAATGTAAACATTAGTTTTGAAAACATAGTTTTACCAAAAAACGTGGTCTCTTTATACAATTTACCCCGGGTATGGGGTATGTTGAGCCACAGTACAGGGTAAGCAGGGTTACAGGGTTATGCATCCTACAAATGTCTGTACTGAATGAAATATTACCACTACCGTTTTAAAACCATGACAATCTTTATTACCCAAACACAATTCAACACAATCACAATCGCTT
>NC_056431.1:67669327-67691827 GCF_018296145.1 Oncorhynchus tshawytscha | reverse complement strand
CCTCCTTCGGATTCCTAATTCCATCCCAGGGAAAAGGCTGGCAAGGGCTGTTACAGTTTTTTTGGATTGCTTACACACTAAAATTAAAAGTAGTACACCATTAGCAAAACCTTACACTCAAGAAGCAAAACATCAGCCCATATTTGCACAACTATAAGCACATTGTCAACCTCACACTTGTTGCAAAACTCTACACACAGTGATTTGCAAAACACTAAACACACTTAACATACATTACTCACAAACATCTATCATGAAGTCACATCCTTACAATACCAAAGCACTGACTGTCAGATTACCACACCCTCCAACCTATTGGTTCAACACAGTCATCAGGTGTGCAAACACTCGTTTGATTAATTGTAGACACACCAATCAGGTGTATTAGCACTATAAAAAGCAGCAAGTGAGTTCATCGGCCTTCAAGCACAATGGAAAGAGTCAGAGAAAGAGGACGAGGAGAACGAGGAGAACGGGGAGGACGAGGAGAACGAGGAGGACGAGAAGGACGAGGAGAACGAGGAGGACGAGGAGGAGGAAGAGGAAGACAAGAAGGTGCTCAAAGAGGACCGAATCTCACAAATGAGATCCGCGCAACACTGGTTGACCACGTTGTCAACCACGGCCTGACGCTGAGGGAGGCTGGACTGGGAGTACAGCCAAATCTAAGCCGATATACAGTGGCAAGTGTGATGAGAACATTTAGACTGGAAAATAGGTATTGTAAAAATATCATCATATCAAAAACATCTGCACGGTTTCAGTAACTGCTTACAGTACTGTATTCTATGGACTATCAGCACTTCTGTTACCTTTTCCTGTGAAATTACTGTACTATTGTATACTGTTTTTTTCTACATAGGATTGAGGGTCAGGAACAACAAGGGGAAGGCCTCCTATGTTCACAGAACAGCAAGAGAGGGAGATAGTAAACATGGTTTTGGCCAACAATGCTATAACACTCAAGCAGCTCCAAGCTAACATGGTCAATAACCACGCCCTTTTCAACGACATCCATCAGGTCTCAACATCAACACTGGCACGCATCCTAAAGAAACAACATATTCAAATGAAGCAAATTTATCGAGTGCCTTTCGAGCGCAATTCCGAAAGGGTGAAACGACTGCGGCATGATTATGCAGAGGTATGTATTCACTTTAGCAGTGTGATCTTGCATACTGTCTCATAATCTTTTACTGTACTGTAATATGTATACTAGATCTACACTGAACTACACAATTTTGCCTGACACTGTTTTTCTGAGAGTTTTACGAATGGATGGAGAGGAGATCCAGCATGAGTTAATTTACGTAGATGAGGCTGGGTTCAACCTGACGAGAACACGAAGGAGGGGAAGAAACGTCATTGGCCACAGGGCTATAGTCAATGTCCCAGGGCAACGTGGGGGTAATATAACACTCTGTGCAGCCATTACACAGAATGGGGTCCTCCACCGCCATGCCCATATGGGACCTTACAACACAGCACTCATACTTACATTCTTGGACCAATTGCACAACATAACAGCAGCAAATCAAATGGATCATATGCAATACATTGTTGTCTGGGACAATGTGTCTTTCCACCGCTCTGCTCTGGTTCAGAACTGGCTTCAGCAACATCCACATTTCACCGTCCTATATCTTCCACCATACTCTCCATTCCTCAACCCTATAGAAGAGTTTTTCTCGGCATGGCGGTGGAAGGTATATGATCTCCGTCTCCAGGCTGAGGTACCCCTCATCCAAGCCATGGAGGAGGCCTGTGACCAGGTGGAGGTAGCAGCAATGCAAGGATGGATTCGTCATTCAAGACGTTTCTTTCCAAGGTGTCGTGCTAATGACAACATTACCTGCGATGTTGATGAAATTCTCTGGCCAGATCCAGCTAGGCGAAGAGACAATGTCTAGTTATTTTTTAATTTTTAATTTTGATCTTACAATACGTAAAGTGACGTTTGGTTACAGTATTATGAATCTCTATGTCAACATTTTGGGCGTGTTGAGAAATAAATGAGTGTCTTCAGTCTGCAACATTGGTCTTGTGTAATGTTTGGTGAATTGACATTATATTTGTACTTTGTTGATAGTAGCCTACTCTAATCATAGGGAAGTAGAAGTGCTGAAAGTGTTTTAGGTTTATCACAGCAGAGTGTAACTCGTGCAAACAGAGTATAGTAATGTGAAACGTGTGTGTTTCATATGGTAACAAAGTGTGGTTTTTAAAAAGAAGTGTAGAGTTTTTACAAGAGTGTTTCATTTTGCAAAGGATCTGTAGTGTTTTGCTAATTGGGTGTGTGGTTGTGCTAATTGTGTGTAGTGTTTTGAAAACACGGGCCCTGTTTTGAAAATCGTGCTTAAGCAATCAAAAAAAACTGTAATACCTCGCACAAGCAGGAAGGAAAGGAAGACTGCCTCTATTGAACCATCTCCCTCTCTGTATCTCTCCTCTGAAGGAAAGGAAGACTGCCTCTATTGAACCATCTCCCTCTCTGTATCTCTCCTCTGAAGGAAAGGAAGACTGCCTCTATTTAACCATCTCCCTGTCTGTATCTCTCCTCTGAAGGAAAGGAAGACTGCCTCTATTTAACCATCTCCCTCTCTGTATCTCTCCTCTGAAGGAAAGGAAGACTGCCTCTATTTAACCATCTCCCTGTCTGTATCTCTCCTCTGAAGGAAAGGAAGACTGCCTCTATTTAACCATCTCCCTGTCTGTATCTCTCCTCTGAAGGAAAGGAAGACTGCCTCTATTTAACCATCTCCCTCTCTGTATCTCTCCTCTGAAGGAAAGGAAGACTGCCTCTATTTAACCATCTCCCTGTCTGTATCTCTCCTCTGAAGGAAAGGAAGACTGCCTCTATTTAACCATCTCCCTGTCTGTATCTCTCCTCTGAAGGAAAGGATGACTGCCTCTATTTAACCATCTCCCTCTCTGTATCTCTCCTCTGAAGGAAAGGAAGACTGCCTCTATTTAACCATCTCCCTCTCTGTATCTCTCCTCTTGTACACTCCGTTTGTGTACGTCAACTTTGGTGAAACAGATTTCATGTCATTCTACCTAATTTACACTCAACTATACACATATTTAACGGGGGTTGGGGTCAATTCCATTTCAATTCCAGTCAATTCAGAATGTAAACCTCATTGAACAACATCGAAGATCATTTGGATTGGAATTGGAATTTCAGTGTAGCTGAATTGGAATAGAATTGACCCCAACCCTGATATTTACGCTGACCTGTCCATGTGTGTGTGTTTGTGTGTATGTAGCAGAGGTTAATCTGTGCTCTCTTGTAACCTAATTGGACCTTTATTACCCATGTGCTTGTTTCTCTCCATCCATCTCTCATTTCCCTCTCTCACCCACCCTCACCTCCTTCCCTCCATCTCTCTCTCTCACCCACCCTCACCTCCTTCCTCTCTTTAACCATCTCCCTCTCTGTATCCACCCTCTCCTTCCCTCCATCTCTCTCTCTCAGACCCTCACCTCCTTCCTCTCTTCACCCACCCTCACCTTCTTCCCTCTCTCTCACCCACCCTCACCTCCTTCCTCTCTCTCACCCACCCTCACCTTTCCCTCTCTTTCACCCACCCTCACCTTTCCCTCTCTTTCAGACCCTCATCATTCCCCTCTTTACACCCTCACCTCCTTCCCTTTTTCACCCACCCTCACCTCCTTCCATTTCAACCCTCACCTCAATTCCCCCTCTAACCCTCATTGAACTCATCAAGACCCTCACCTTTGGATTGGAATCACCCACCCTCACCTCCTTCCCTCTCTCTCACCCACCCTCACCTGAATCCCTGGAATTTCACCCACCCTCACCTCCTTCCTCTCTTTCACCCACCCTCACCTCCTTCCCTCTCTTTCACCTCACCTCCTTCCCTCTCTTTCACCCACCCTTTTCCCTCTCTTTCACCCACCCTCACCTCCTTCCCTCTCTCTTTCACCCACCCTCACCTCCTTCCCTCTCTCTTTCACCCACCCTCAGCTCCTTCCCTCTCTCTTTCACCCACCCTCAGCTCCTTCCCTCTCTCTTTCACCCACCCTCACCTCCTTCCCTCTCTCTTTCACCCACCCTCTCTTCCCTCTCTCTCACCCACCCTCACCTCCTTCCCTCTCTTTCACCCACCCTCACCTCCTTCCCTCCTTTCACCCACCCTCACCTCCTTCCCTCTCTCTCACCCACCCTCACCTCCTTCCCTCTCTCTCACCCACCCTCACCTCCTTCCCTCTCTCTCACCCACCCTCACCTCCTTCCCTCTCTCTCACCCACCCTCACCTCCTTCCCTCTCTCTCACCCACCCTCACCTCCTTCCCTCTCTCTCACCCACCCTCACCTCCTTCCCTCTCTTTCACCCACCCTCACCTCCTTCCCTCTCTTTCACCCACCCTCACCTCCTTCCCTCTCTCTTCACCCACCCTCAACTCCTTCCCTCCATCTCTCTCTCTCACCCACCCTCAACTCCTTCCCTCCATCTCTCTCTCTCACCCACCCTCACCAGCTCCTTCCCTCCATCTCTCTCTCTCACCCACCCTCACCTCCTTCCCCATCTCTCTCTCTCACCCACCCTCACCTCCTTCCCTCCATCTCTCTTCACCCACCCTCACCTCCTTCCCTCTCTCTCACCCACCCTCACCTCCTTCCCTCCATCTCTCTTTTCCCTCTCTCTCACCCACCCTCACCTCCTTCTCTCCATCTCTCTCTCTCACCCACCCTCACCTCCTTCCCTCCATCTCTCTTTTCCCTCTCTCTCACCCACCCTCACCTCCTTCCCTCCATCTCTCTCTCTTCCTCTCTTTTCCCCTCTCTTCACCCACCCTCACCTCCTCCCTCCATCTCTCTCTCTCACCCACCCTCACCTCCTTCCCTCCATCTCACCCACCCTCACCTCCTTCCCTCTCTCTCACCCACCCTCACCTCCTTCCCTCTCTCTCACCCACCCTCACCTCCTCCTTCCTCCCTCTCTCTCACCCACCCTCACCTCCTTCCCTCTCTCTCACCCACCCTCACCTCCTTCCCTCTCTCTCACCCACCCTCACCTCCTTCCCTCTCTCTCACCCACCCTCACCCCTTCCCTCTCTCTCCCCACCCTCCATCCTTCCCATCTCTCTCACCCACCCTCAACTCCTTCCCTCCATCTCTCTCTCTCACCCACCCTCACCGCCTTCCCTCCATCTCTCTCTCTCACCCACCCTCACCTCCTTCCCCCATCTCTCTCTCTCACCCACCCTCACCTCCTTCCCTCCATCTCTCTCTCTCACCCACCCTCACCTCCTTCCCTCTCTCTCACCCACCCTCAACTCTTCCCTCTCTCTCACCCACCCTCAACTCCTTCCCTCCATCTCTCTCTCTCACCCACCCTCACCTCCTTCCCTCCATCTCTCTCTCTCACCCACCCTCACCTCCTTCCCCCATCTCTCTCTCTCACCCACCCTCACCTCCTTCCCTCCATCTCTCTCTCTCCACCCTCACCTCCTTCCCTCTCTCTCCCCATCTCACCTCCTCCCTCCATCTCTCTTTTTCCCCCTCTCTCACCCACCCTCACCTCCTTCCCTCCATCTCTCTCTCTCACCCACCCTCACCTCCTTCCCTCCATCTCTCTCTCTTCACCCTCACCTTTCCCTCCATCTCTCTTTTCCCCTCTCTCACCCACCCTCACCTCCTTCCCTCCATCTCTCTCTCTTCACTTTCTCTCTTTTCCCCTCTCTCACCCACCCTCACCTCCTTCCCTCCATCTCTCTCTCTTCACTTTCTCTCTCACCTCCTTCCTCTCTCTCTCTTCACCCTCTCTCACCTCACCTCCTTCCCTCCATCTCTCTCTCTTCAATTTCTCTCTTTTCCCCCTCTCTCACCCACCCTCACCTCCTTCCCTCCATCTCTCTCTCTCACCCACCCTCACCTCCTTCCCTCCATCTCTCTCTCTTCACTTTCTCTCTTTTCCCCCTCTCTCACCCACCCTCACCTCCTTCCCTCCATCTCTCTCTCTTCACTTTCTCTCTTTTCCCTCTCTCACCCACCCTCACCTCCTTCCCTCCATCTCTCTCACCCACCCTCACCTCCTTCCCTCCATCTCTCTCTCTCACCCACCCTCACCTCCTTCCCTCCATCTCTCTCTCTTCACTTTCTCTCTTTTCCCTCTCTCTCACCCACCCTCACCTCATTCCCTCCATCTCTCTCTCTCACCCACCCTCACCTCATTCCCTCCATCTCTCTCTCTCACCCACCCTCACCTCATTCCCTCCATCTCTCTCTCTCACCCACCCTCACCTCCTTCCCTCCATCTCTCTCTCTTCACTTTCTCTCTTTTCCCTCTCTCTCACCCACCCTCACCTCCTTCCCTCCATCTCACTCCCTTCCTCTCCTTCCATCTCTCTACATCCGTCTCTCTGGGTCTGTTTGTCACAATGGCTTAGCCTTGGCAGGATAGATTTGTCCTCCCACAGATTACTCCTGCCTTTGTGTGTTTCATTCAAGCAGTGTTAGTGCTGCTGATACACACTATTCACCCTGGGTTAGCCACATTTGTTTATTATATTGATCTGGTTCTTCATTTCCTGTTTATCTATCCGTCACATTTGTCCACTCACATACAAATGCTTTATTCACTAAAACCCATTTATTGATTCAAATTGTAATCATTACACAGTATATATATATATATATATATGAACAGTGTATAGCGTAAGCAGAATACACACATGTGAGAGTATAAGTGTGAGGAATGATGTTTCCCATCATGCCGTTCCTCCCAGTGTTTGTGTGTGTGTCTGTATGTGTGTGTGGTATGTATGTGTGTGTATGTGTGTGTGTGTGTGTGTACCAGTGTTAAAGGGGAACTGCACCCGCTGATTCGGCCATGTTTTTTGGCTTGCTCCTCAAGAAATGTTGGCGGCCATGACAGAAGCCAAACGTGAGTTGGCTTGGGGGTGTGGTTTGTTTTGGCCATTTTCTTGCCACCACCAAGGCACACCCATCTGTCAGAGCCTCGCAGGCAGCTGTTTCTCCTCACTCAATCACATTGATTTTTGGAGGTCGCTAAACCATTGCAATCACATTGCTGGACATGTTATGACACCTCCTTCTGGTAGGTCCCGGCATCCCTTCATGACCAGGGGATCAGTCTGGAACCCAACTGTCCACTTTATCTAACAGAAAAACAGGGTCAATGACTGTCATCATCCCTCAATTATAAACATACCTCGAGAAATAACGTTTGGAAGCTAATTCTTATGCTATACAGGCTGACTGGCTCCAGATGTGAATCGATTCAGGCCGGTGACGCGGTCACACTATGCAACCGACTGTGACATGTTTTGCTATGGCCCTGGGTTGGTTTGAGTTTGTTGCTGCTAGTTAGCACACTTGTAGTCAGACATGAGTTAGCTAGTACTAACTGCATCCAATATGTATTTGTACGCTAGACATGGGTTGCACCTGCGAGGCTAATGTGACTGTTTCATCTAATTACACTAACTTAGAGTGGCATGGAAATACGATGATATTGCTAAAAATAATTAGTAGGAAACAACTTTGCTAAATGATGATGTTGCTTCCATTACTGTTAGAAGCAAAGTTCATCAAAAATAGCTAGCTAATGTCAGCTAGCTAAAATACGGTGGTCCCCTCAGTCTTAGTTAGCTGGCTAAGGTTAGCATCTAAAGTCAACCTGGCAACATCACAATCACCACAAAAAAGTTTTTCCCACTAAATATTTGTCTTTTTTGACATGTTATTGTGTTTCCAATCCAAGTAGCTAGTTAGGTAGCTAGCTAGCTAACATCAGCTATGCTAGCGATGTTAGTGATAATGATTATCAAAATATACATAACCAGATATATAACCAGCAGTCTATGGTCTAGCTACCAGTATACTCACCACCACTGGGGACCAACGAACTCCAACCACCTATTCTGCAAGATAGGGTTCTTCGACAGGTCATGCAAACCAAAGTTGGCCATATAGCTAGGGCTTTTGAGTCTCATTCGTCCCGTGACCAGTGATATGGTGGTATAAAAAAAAGGTGGTCATTTTTCTGCAATAGATGGGTAAACTGTCCCACAAAAAAGACATGTTTTTGGGAAACGCAACTACACCACTGGCCATGACCTTTGAACACATTGGGGGCGAGAAAACAACGGAGCCCCATTCAATGAAGGGAAATGAAGTGGGTAGAGGAGAGATTTGCACGTGGAGCTTGGCAAAAGGGTGCTTGATTTGTTGACATAATTGTAATCCAAAACCGACCTTCATTTACTCGTGACCCACTGAGGTTTTAGACAAGACTGACTTTATGACCAAAAGTATCCTATTTACACTTTCTAGTCAATATTTAAACTAGAATAAATGTTTTTGACTTATATCAATGCCACATATGCCATTTTCAAAGGGATTTGTTGGTTTTTATGGGCAGTTGCTCTTTAACGAAGCAGACAGAGCAGCCAGCTACAGCAGTCAGACCGAGCAGTCAGCGATGGAGGGGGGATGGGAGAGGGAGACAAGGGAAGGGGGTGTGGATGCGGGAGCAGGGGAGAGGAAAGGGAGGAGGTGGGGGGAGGGTGAGACAGGGGTGGGGGATGTTACTGCTGTGTGGGTTGTTGTAAACACAGTAGTGTGTATGTTGACACGTTTAGCCTCGATAACAACTGTTGAGGAGCGAGAGCAGATAGCTGTGAAGTTGAGACTGCTGGATCTTACAGTTTACGTTCACCCATGGATGAACCTCTAGTAGTCTTCTAATGACTCTCTCACACCTCTTACCCTCTCTCTCACTCTCTCTCACTCTCACTCCATCATCTCCTCATCCCAGTCACTAACTGCACGCAACCCCAGAGAGAGAGAGAGAATGAATAGGAAGAGAGAGAGAGAATGAATAGGAAGAGAGAGAGACAGAATGAATAGGAAGAGAGAGTCAGAGGTACAGAGAGGATTAGAGAGAGAGAGTCAGAGGTACAGAGAGGAATAGAGAGAGAGAGTCAGAGGTACAGAGAGGAATAGAGAGAGAGAGTCAGAGGTACAGAGAGGATTAGAGAGAGAGAGTCAGTAGTACAGAGAGGATTAGAGAGAGAGAGTCAGAGGTACAGAGAGGAATAGAGAGAGAGAGTCAGAGGTACAGAGAGGATTAGAGGGAGAGAGTCGGAGGGAGAGAGTCGGACCCTGTTCCTGGAGAACTATCCTCCTGTTGGTTTTCACTCCAACCCTGTTCCTGGAGAGCTATCCTCCTGTTGGTTTTCACTCGAACCCTGTTCCTGGAGACCTATCCTCCTGTTGGTTTTCACTCCAACCCTGTTCCTGGAGAGCTATCCTCCTGTTGGTTTTCACTCCAACCCTGTTCCTGGAGACCCATCCTCCTGTTGGTTTTCACTCCAACCCTGTTCCTTGAGAACTATCCTCCTGTTGGTTTTTACTCCAACCCTGTTCCTGGAGAGCTATCCTCCTGTTGGTTTTCACTACAACCCTGTTCCTGTAGAGCTATCCTCCTGTTGGTTTTCACTCCAACCCTGTTCCTAGAGAGCTATCCTCCTGTCGGTTTTCACTACAACCCTGTTCCTGGAGAGCTATCCTCCTGTTGGTTTTCGTTTCAACCCCAGTTGTAACTAACCTGATTCAGTTTATCAACCAGCTAATTATTAGAATCAGGTGTGCTAGATTAGGGTTGGAGGGATAACCTACAGGACACTAGCTCTCCAGGAACAGGGTTGGAGGGATAACCTACAGGACACTAGCTCTCCAGGAACAGGTTTGGAGGGATAACCTACAGGACAGTAGCTCTCCAGGAACAGGTTTGGAGGGATAACCTACAGGACAGTAGCTCTCCAGGAACAGGGTTGGAGGGATAACCTACAGGACAGTAGCTCTCCAGGAACAGGGTTGGAGGGATAACCTACAGGACAGTAGCTCTCCAGGGGTTGGAGGGATAACCTACAGGGTTAGGGAACAGGGTTGGAGGGATAACCTACAGGACAGTAGCTCTCCAGGAACAGGGTTGGAGGGATAACCTACAGGACAGTAGCTCTCCAGGAACAGGGTTGGAGGGATAACCTACAGGACAGTAGCTCTCCAGGAACAGGGTTGGAGGGATAACCTACAGGACAGTAGCTCTCCAGGAACAGGGTTGGAGGGATAAGGAACCTTGGAGGGATAACCTAGGACAGTAGCTCTCCAGGAACAGGGTTGGAGGGATAACCTCAGGACAGTAGCTCTCCAGGAACAGGGTTGGAGGGATAACCTACAGGACAGTAGCTCTCCAGGAACAGGGTTGGAGGGATAACCTACAGGACAGAGCTCTCCAGGAACAGGGTTGGAGGGATAACCTACAGGACAGTAGCTCTCCAGGAACAGGGTTGGAGGGATAACCTACAGGACAGTAGCTCTCCAGGAACAGGGTTGGAGGGATAACCTACAGGACAGTAGCTCTCCAGGAACAGGGTTGGAGGGATAACCTACAGGACAGTAGCTCTCCAGGAACAGGGTTGGAGGGATAACCTACAGGACACTAGCTCTCCAGGAACAGGGTTGGAGGGATAACCTACAGGACAGTAGCTCTCCAGGAACAGGGTTGGAGGGATAACCTACAGGACACTAGCTCTCCAGGAACAGGGTTGGAGGGATAACCTACAGGACAGTAGCTCTCCAGGAACAGGGTTGGAGGGATAACCTACAGGACAGTAGCTCTCCAGGAACAGGGTTGGAGGGATAACCTACAGGACAGTAGCTCTCCAGGAACAGGGTTGGAGGGATAACCTACAGGACAGTAGCTCTCCAGGAACAGGGTTGGAGGGATAACCTACAGGACAGTAGCTCTCCAGGAACAGGAGGGATAACAGTAGCTCTCCAGGAACAGGGTTGGAGGGATAACCTACAGGACAGTAGCTCTCCAGGAACAGGGTTGGAGGGATAACCTACAGGACAGTAGCTCTCCAGGAACAGGGTTGGAGGGATAACCTACAGGACAGTAGCTCTCCAGGAACAGGGTTGGAGGGATAACCTACAGGACAGTAGCTCTCCAGGAACAGGGTTGGAGGGATAACCTACAGGACAGTAGCTCTCCAGGAACAGGGTTGGAGGGATAACCTACAGGACAGTAGTTCTCCAGGAACAGGGTTGGAGGGATAACCTACAGGACAGTAGCTCTCCAGGAACAGGTTTGGAGGGATAACCTACAGGACAGTAGCTCTCCAGGAACAGGTTTGGAGGGATAACCTACAGGACAGTAGCTCTCCAGGAACAGGGTTGGAGGGATAACCTACAGGACAGTAGCTCTCCAGGAACAGGGTTGGAGGGATAACCTACAGGACAGTAGCTCTCCAGGAACAGGGTTGGACAGCCCTGTCATAGAGAGTTCAAAACAAAAGGGGGGTTCCATAGGGATTAGGGCCCCTGGTTGTCATGGTAACTTAATTGGCATGTGTTTCCAAGGCTGGTGTTATTATGGTCTGTCCAGTACACTGCCTGTGCCTCATTACACTGACCCACCATACTGCTCTGAGTGGGCTGTCACCTCTGTTGCTCTACTCCTCCTTTTCTCATCCTTTACTCCTGTCAGGGACACTCTGTTAGACTGCCTGATTACTGCAGTTGGATCTAGAGGTGTGTGTGTGTGTGTGTGTGTGTGTGTGTGTGTGTGTGTGTGTGTGTGTGTGTGTGTGTGTGTGTGTGTGTGTGTGTGTGTGTGTGTGTGTGTGTGTGTGTGTGTGCGTCCTCACTTGCTGTAAACCAGTTGGTTTAACGAGGCAGGCTCCTATCCGACTGAGCATGTAAACACTAATTGGGAAATGCTTTAAATAATTTCTAATTAGTACAAGTGTGGTAATAATTGGCTGGGTAATCTTAGGATTCATTAGCAGTGCTTTTTGTTTGTGTGTGTGTGTGTGTGTGTGTGTTTGAATAGACCCTGGGCCTTGCAGCTTGCTAATGGACCCCCAGCCTCTCAAGGAGGTCTCTGGGAGAGGGAAGCCCAGACAGAAGCATCTTTGTTGGGCTTGTCGTTCTGTGGGTGGCCTCTCCGCCTGGAGACCCTCATTTGTTTCACAGTGGGCACCCGCCCCCATGACCCTCACCTCATTTAACATTCCTCCCCCTCTACCCCATCCAGTTCTTTTCCAACCCCCTGACCCCACTCCCACCCTTTCCTTTTTCCAGCTAAACAACACATTTTATTTTGCTGCAACCCAATTTGCCCCCCATCCTCCCCACTCCTGCTCTCTCTCTGCTTTTATCATACATCCTCCCTGCTCTCTCCCTCCTTCCATATACCCCATTCACCCTCTTCTTCCCTCTGGCCTCCTTCTCTTTCTCTCTCTCTCTGTCTCTCTCTCATTCTCTATGTAGAGGTGGAGGTGAGGTAGCGTTGGGCTCTTGAGTTGTCTACATCCATCCACCTGGCCCACCCTACTTCATTGTTTCCTCTGAAAAGAAAAGAACGAGGGAGGGAGGAAGGAAGGAAGGAAATAAAGAGCAGGAGGGGTCTGACCACTTGTTGCCTCAAGCTTTATAAACACCCTTTTATTGAATTGTCCGGAGCATGTGCCTGGAGCATTGAGATGTTTACTATTCAGTTTAACAGGAATTTTTCTTTTTTAGAATCATTCCCCTGGTTATTTATTTACTATCATGTTATCCTATGTACCCTGCTCCTGTTAACTCCTAGAGTGTTGTTTAGTACATTTTCCCATTGTTGTATGTCAGTAATGTACATCTACAAGGTTACTACTAGTCTCCTGGCCTAGTTGCTGACATTTAGTGGGCCGGTGCAAGACCACGCCCTTTTTTCATTCTCTATTCCTCCATCCCTCCGTCTTACTCCTATTCCCCCCATCCCTCCCAGTCTTCCTCCTTTTCCTCCATCTCTCCCAGTCTTCCTCCTTTTCCTCCATCTCTCCCAGTCTTCCTCCTTTTCCTCCATCCCTCCATCTTCCTCCTATTCCTCCATCCCTCCCAGTCTTCCTCCTATTCCCCCATCCCTCCCAGTCTTCCTCCTATTCCTCCATCCCTCCCAGTCTTCCCCCTTTTCCTCCATCCCTCCCAGTCTTCCCCCTTTTCCTCCATCCCTCCCAGTCTTCCTCCTATTCCTCCATCCCTCCCAGTCTTCCTCCTATTCCTCCATCCCTCCCAGTCTTCCCCCTTTTCCTCCATCCCTCCCAGTCTTCCTCCTATTCCTCCATCCCTCCCAGTCTTCCCCCTTTTCCTGCATCCCTCCCAGTCTTCCTCCTATTCCTCCATCCCTCCCAGTCTTCCTCCTATTCCTCCATCCCTCCCAGTCTTCCTCCTTTTCCTCCATCCCTCCCAGTCTTCCTCCTTTTCCTCCATCCCTCCCAGTCTTCCTCCAATTCCCTCCATCCCTCCCAGTCTTCCTCCTATTCCCTCCATCCCTCCCAGTCTTCCTCCTATTCCCTCCATCCCTCCCAGTCTTCCTCCTATTCCTCCATCTCTCCCAGTCTTCCTCCTATTCCTACATCCCTCCCAGTCTTCCTCCTATTCCTCCATCCCTCCCAGTCTTCCTCCTATTCCTCCATCCCTCCCAGTCTTCCTCCTATTCCTCCATCCCTCCCAGTCTTCCTCCTATTCCTCCATCCCTCCCAGTCTTCCTCCTATTCCTCCATCTCTCCCAGTCTTCCTCCTATTCCTCCATCTCTCCATCTTCCTCCTATTCCTCCATCCCTCCCAGTCTTCCTCCATCCCTCCCAGTCTTCCTCCTATTCCTCCATCCCTCCCAGTCTTCCTCCTTTTCCTCCATCCCTCCCAGTCTTCCTCCTTTTCCTCCATCCCTCCCAGTCTTCCTCCTTTTCCTCCATCCCTCCCAGTCTTCCTCCTTTTCCTCCATCCCTCCCAGTCTTCCTCCTTTTCCACCATCCCTCCCAGTCTTCCTCCTTTGCCTCCATCCCTCCCAGTCTTCCTCCTTTGCCTCCATCCCTCCCAGTCTTCCTCCTTTGCCTCCATCCCTCCCAGTCTTCCTCCTTTTCCTCCATCCCTCCTAGTCTTCCTCCTTTTCCTCCATCCCTCCCAGTCTTCCTCCTATTCCTCCATCCCTCCCAGTCTTCCTCCTATTCCTCCATCCCTCCGTCTTCCTCCTTTTCCTCCATCCCTCCGTCTTCCTCCTTTTCCTCCATCTCTCCCAGTCTTCCTCCTTTTCCTCCAACCCTCCCAGTCTTCCTCCTTTTACTCCATCCCTCCCAGTCTTCCTCCTTTTCCTCCATCCCTCCCAGTCTTCCTCCTTTTCCTCCATCCCTCCCAGTCTTCCTCCTTTTCCTCCATCCCTCCCAGTCTTCCTCTTTTTCCTCCATCTCTCCCAGTCTTCCCCCAAGAGACAGTTAGAGAGAGACGTGTTTGTTTGTCACAGTGGCAGGCTCTATAAACCTGTCCAGCTGGCTCCTGTCACTCAAGCCATAGACTGTTCTCTCTGCTACCACACGACAAGTCTGGAACCAACAGGACCCTGAACAGCTTCTACCCACAAGCGATAAGAATGTTAAACAAGACTTCTAAATAGCTGATGAAATGGCTTCCTGGACTACCTGCATTTACCCTCTCTGCACTAACTCTCTTGCACTGACTCTATGCACACACACTAGACACTACCCACACACTGACGCGTACAGTTGAAGTCAGACGTTTACATACACTTAGGTTGGAGTCATTAAAACTTGTTTTTCAACCACTCCACAAATGTCTTGTTAACAAACTATAGTTTTGGCAAGTCAGTTAGGACATCTACTTTGTGCATGACACAAGTCAGTTAGGACATCTACTTTGTGCATGACACAAGTCAGTTAGGACATCTACTTTGTACATGACACAAGTCTGTTAGGACATCTACTTTGTACATGACACAAGTCAGTTAGGACATCTACTTTGTACATGACACAAGTCTGTTAGGACATCTACTTTGTGCATGACAAACGTCAGTTAGGACATCTACTTTGTGCATGACACAAGTCAGTTAGGACATCTACTTCGTGCATGACACAAGTCTGTTAGGACATCTACTTTGTGCATGACACAAGTCTGTTAGGACATCTACTTCGTGCATGACACAAGTCTGTTAGGACATCTACTTTGTGCATGACACAAGTCAGTTAGGACATCTACTTTGTGCATGACACAAGTCAGTTAGGACATCTACTTTGTACATGACACAAGTCAGTTAGGACATCTACTTTGTACATGACACAAGTCAGTTAGGACATCTACTTTGTACATGACACAAGTCTGTTAGGACATCTACTTTGTGCATGACAAACGTCAGTTAGGACATCTACTTTGTGCATGACACAAGTCAGTTAGGACATCTACTTTGTACATGACACAAGTCAGTTAGGACATCTACTTTGTACATGACACAAGTCTGTTAGGACATCTACTTTGTGCATGACAAACGTCAGTTAGGACATCTACTTTGTGCATGACACAAGTCAGTTAGGACATCTACTTCGTGCATGACACAAGTCTGTTAGGACATCTACTTTGTGCATAACACAAGTCAGTTAGGACATCTACTTTGTGCATGACACAAGTCAGTTAGGACATCTACTTTGTACATGACACAAGTCAGTTAGGACATCTACTTTGTACATGACACAAGTCAGTTAGGACATCTACTTTGTACATGACACAAGTCTGTTAGGACATCTACTTTGTGCATGACAAACGTCAGTTAGGACATCTACTTTGTGCATGACACAAGTCAGTTAGGACGTCTACTTTGTGCATGACACAAGTCTGTTAGGACTTCTACTTTGTGCATAACACAAGTCAGTTAGGACATCTACTTTGTGCATGACACAAGTCGGTTAGGACATCTACTTTGTGCATAACACAAGTCAGTTAGGACATCTACTTTGTGCATGACACAAGTCGGTTAGGACATCTACTTTGTGCATAACACAAGTCAGTTAGGACATCTACTTTGTGCATGACACAAGTCGGTTAGGACATCTACTTTGTGCATAACACAAGTCAGTTAGGACATCTACTTTGTGCATGACACAAGTCGGTTAGGACATCTACTTTGTGCATAACACAAGTCAGTTAGGACATCTACTTTGACACAAGTCATTTTTCCAACAATTGTTTACCGACAGATTATTTCAATTAAGATTCACTGTCTCACAATTCCAGTGGGTCAGAAGTTTACATACACTAAGTAGACTGTGCCTTTAAGCAGCTTGGAAAATTCCAGAAAATTATGTCATGGCTTTAGAAGCTTCTGATAGGCTAATTGACATCATTTGAGTCACTTTGAGGTGTACCTGTGGATGTATTTCAAGGCCTACCTTCACACTCAGTGCCTTTGCTTGACATCATGGGAAAATCAAACGAAATCAGCCAAGACCTCAGAAAAAAATGTAGACCTCCACAAGTCTGGTTCATCCTTGGGAGCAATTTCCAAATGGCTGAAGGTACCACGTTCATCTGTACAATCAATAGTACGCAACTATAAACACCATGGGACCACGCAGCCGTCATACCGCTCAGGAAGGAGACGCTTTCTGTCTCCTAGAGATGAATGTACTTTGGTGTGAAAAGTGCAAATCAATCCCAGAACAATAGTTCTGCGGATCTTGTGAAGATGCTGGAGTAAACAGGTAGAAAAGTATCTATATACACAGTAAAACGAGTCCTATATCGACATAACCTGAAAGAACTCAGCAAGGAAGAAGTCACTGCGCCAAACAAAACAAAAAAACAAACATAAAAAAGCCAGACTACGGTTTGCAACTGCACATGGAGACAAAGATTGTACTTTTTGGAGAAATGTCCTCTGGTCTGATGAAACAGAACCATAACTGTTTGGCCATAATGACCATCGTTATGTTTGGAGGAAAAAGGGAGATGCTTGTAAGCCGAAGAACACCATCCCAACCATGAAGCACGGGGGTGGCAGCATCATGTTGTGGGGGTGCTTTGCTGCAGGAGGGACTGGTGCACTTCACAAAATAGATGTCATCATGAGGTAGGAAAATTATGTGGATATATTGAAGCAACATCTCAAGACATCTGTCAGGAAGTTAAAGCTTGGTCACAAATGGGCCTTCCAAATGGACAATGACCCCAAGCATACTTCCAAAGTTGTGGCAAAATGGCTTAAGGACAACAAAGTCAAGGTTTTGGAGTGGCCATCACAAAGCCCTGACCTCAATCCTATAGACAATTTGTGGGCAAATGCGTGTGCGAGCATGGAGGCCTACAAACCTGACTCTGTTACAACAACTCTGTCAGGAGGAATGGGCCAAAATTCACCCAACTTATTGTGGGAAGCTTGTGGAAGGCTACCCGAAACATTTGATCCAAGTTAAACAATTTAAAGGCAATGCCACCAAATACTAATTGAGTGTATGTAAACTTCTGACCCACTGGGAATGTGATGAAAGAAATCAAATCTGAAATAAATCATTCTCTCTGCTATTATTCTGACAATTCACATTCTTAAAATAAAGTGGTGATCCTAACTGACCTAAGACAGGGTATTTTTACTATGATTAAATGTCAGGAATTGTGAAAAACTGAGTTTAAATGTATTTGGCTAAGATGTATGTAAACTTCCGACTTCAACTGTACACTGACACCCAAACACACGTACACACATACTACATACGCCACTCACACACACTTTCACACTCGCCACATACGCTGCTGGTACTGTCTATTATCTATCCTGTGACCTAGACCCATGTTATTTTTAACATGTTATTGTTACTCGTTATTAACTGTGTATTTATTCCTGGTGCCGCTATTTCTATTGGTATTAAATGTTTCATCTTTATATTTAACTCTGCATTGTTTAAAAAGGGCCCATCAGGATGTCACTGTCAGTCTACACCTGTTGTTTATGAAGCATGTGACAAGTAACATTTGATTTGATTTGTCGGTATACTGATTGGATTTTCTCACGCTGATTATGGGAATTGGACTAGAGCTTAGTTAATGGTGCAGTCCTACTAACTCAGTGTTCTGCCAACAGTCCCTGTTGTTTTGTTTTAAAGAAATAACCCTGGCATTTGGAGAAGGAATTACATCGTCTCCGAGGAACGATCATCGGAACCAGATTGCTATGATGACATGGATGGGAGAAAGGAGTTTAATGACGAGCCTTCAGCTGGTGGTGGGGAGATGCTGTCGGCAACTGTCGCTGTTACATAGCAAGTGAGGAAACAAGGGTAAGTTGACATATAAATACATCACAAGATTTAAGCCCATTGGTTGAGGGAGAAGGTTGTTATTGGATGTGCATCCCTATAGGTCATTGTTTAGCAAGCGTGTTTAATGTGCATTATGGTGCCATGCTCATAGGCTATAAGGTGAATGACATTCCACACATGGCTAAGATTAGAGGAGGAGGGACATTCGGGCTCCTGAGTGGTGCAGCGGTCTAAGGCACTGTATCTCAGTCTACTACAGTCCTTGGTTCAAATCCAGGCTGTATCACATCCGGCCCGTGATTGGGAGTCCCATAGGGCAGCGCACAATTGGCCCAGCGTCATCTGGGGTAGGCCGTCATTGTAAATGAGAATTTGTTCTTAACTGACTTAGCTAGTTAAATAAAGTTAAAATGAATCTCTGATGATGATAAAATGTATAAACTCTACCATATAAATACCAGCTATGCTCATGGAGAGGAAACAGTTAAGCAATAAGGCACAATATACCACGGCTAAGGGATGTTCTTATGTCAATAAATAAATGTTTTGTCATACCCGTGGTATACGGTCTGTTATACCATGGCTGTCAGCCAATCAGCATTCAGGGCTCGAACAACCCCAACTTATAATGTGAATTATATTACTGATTGAACCTACGTTATCAACTACATTACTGATTACGGGCTGGATTCAATCCATATCGCTGAGATATCAAGGAAGATCAGAGTTAAAAATGTTAGGTAATTTCCGATTGAGCCAACATATGTAGCATTTACTGTGAATGCAGTCTCCACGACTGTTGGAATATTGCCTTTAATTTGATCAATTGCGTTATAAAGTGGATGTTATGGATGAAATAAAGCCCTAGTAATGTGCTATTTCTTTGAAAGACTAGATCCAGTAACATGTGAGGGATAGTCAGCGAAGGGCTATGTTTAACTCTGGAAAATAACGATGTAGATGTGTTCCACCACGCGCTAGGAGTTGCATTATTTTCCAGAGAACGCATAGAGCCCCAAGCTGATTATCTCTTTTATACCATGACTATAATTGAACACAGTTGCTTCTAGAAATGTGTTCAACATCCAGTGAAGTAGCTAGCAAGTTAACTAGAAAGCTACAGTAGTTGCTGTGGTAAGCAAACAAACAAACTTGCTAGTTTAGCTAACCAAACCGTCAGTCCTAGCTTGCTGTTATGAAAATCCAATTCAACAAAGCCAATGTCTTCAATTCGACTTTTGATTTCAAAAGCAGCTCAAACAGAGAACATGTAAGAATGAACTATAGCCACTGAATTCTACCTTGCAAATATAGCACGAGTTATTTAAGCAATAAGGCCCGAGGAGGTGTGGTATATGGAGTGCCTGGATACTGCCCTTAGCTGTGGTATATAGGCAGTATACTACAAACCCCTGAGGTGCCTTATTGCTATTATAAACTGGTTACCAAGGTAACTAGAGCAGTGAAAATAGATGCTTTGTCATAAACCACCCAGTTTATAAAGGTAAATAATGCACACTCTAGAATTCCCTTCAAACCAATCAGAAACAAGTATTCAACAATGTCATGGTATAAAACACCTTAATTGAGAGAACAGACGAGGGGCTCATCAGACAATAGTAATGTTATCTGCTGTCTGTGTGTGGCTGTAGAACTGTCTGTAGAACTGTATGTGTGTGGCTGTAGAACTGTCTGTAGAACTGTCTGTGTGTGGCTGTAGAACTGGCTGTAGAACTGGCTGTGTGTGGCTGTAGAACTGGCTGTAGAAGTGGCTGTAGAACTGTCTGTGTGTGGCTGTAGAACTGTCTGTGTGTGGCTGTAGAACTGTCTGTGTGTGGCTGTAGAACTGTCTGTGTGTGGCTGTAGAACTGTCTGTGTGTGGCTGTAGAACTGTCTGTGTGTGGCTGTAGAACTGTCTGTGTGTGGCTGTAGAACTGTCTGTGTGTGTAGAAGTAGAAGTGGCTGTAGAACTGTACTGTTTGTGGCTGTAGAACTGTCTGTGTGTGGCTGTAGAAGTGGCTGTAGAACTGTCTGTGTGTGGCTGTAGAACTGTCTGTGTGCGGCTGTAGAAGTGGCTGTAGAACTGTCTGTGTGTGGCTGTAGAAGTGGCTGTAGAACTGTCTGTGTGTGGCTGTAGAACTGTCTGTGTGCGGCTGTAGAAGTGGTTGTAGAACTGTCTGTGTGTGGCTGTAGAAGTGGCTGTAGAGGTGGCTCTGTGCTGTAATTCATAACACATGATGAATTGACACAAAAAGCTACAGTGAATGTTGACATTTTAGTATATGACCCCAGAAGGAATTGAACTCAAGACCCTTGGTGTTGGGAGGGCTCTGTTTACTCCAACTGAGCCACACATCTTAATGGCACTTAAATCAGTCTGTAGGAGGAGTCCTGCTCTTCATCTTCATCTAGTAGTATAATACCGCTCAATAGAGTGAAGAGTTTCACAAAGACATTTCCAGAATATACAATCACTGAATCAACATGACTATCTACAGTTCATCCCTTTGACTCTGTGCAGAGTTGGCAGGATGGACGACAAGTCTATGACACCCGACCCAAGGACAAAACCCTTCCTGGAAAGGAGCGTTCTGGTCTCTGAATGTAGCTGTGGGTTTGATTCCCACTTCTGACAATACTTTCTTACTGTTAGACTTTAACTGGTGAGATTATACATGAAGATTGCTGTGATAGTTACAATATGCCAATCTAGTTAAGTGGATCGTTTTTTTAATCAAAAGCTTCATATCAGTCAACAAGCAACATCAACAGCATGACTTATTCAGCACTTGTGGAAGTGTGCGTGCGTGCGTGTGTGCGTTCAATCATGTGTGAGTTCGTGCCTGTGGTGCTTTGAGTTCTGTCCAGTCCAGCCCTACAACATCCTGTGGCTAAGCTTTAGGTAGCCAGTTGAAATCTCTCATGGAGAATCACTATAGTAGAAATACAGTGGGGAGAACAAGTATTTGATACACTGCCGTTTTTGCAGGTTTTCCTACTTACAAAGCATGTAGAGGTCTGTAATTTTTATCATAGGTACACTTCAACTGTGAGAGATGGAATCTAAAACAAAAATCCAGAAAATCACATTGTATGATTTTTAAGTAATTAATTTGCATTTTATTGCATGACATAAGTATTTGATACATCAGAAAAGCAGAACCTAATATTTAGTACAGAAACCTTCATTTGCAATTACAGAGATCATATGTTTCCTGTAGTTCTTGACCAGGTTTGCACACACTGCAGCAGGGATTTTGGCCCACTCCTCCATACAGACCTTCTCCAGATCCTTCAGGTTTCGGGGCTGTCGCTGGGCAATACGGACTTTCAGCTCCCTCCAAAGATTTTCTATTGGGTTCAGGTCTGGAGACTGGCTAGGACACTCCAGGACCCTGAGATGCTTCTTATGGAGCCACTCCTTAGTTGACCTGGCTGTGTGTTTCGGGTCGTTGTCATGCTGGAAGACCCAGCTACGACCCATCTTCAATGCTCTTACTGAAGGAAGGAGGTTGTTGGCCAAGATCTCGCATTACATGGCCCCATCCATCCTCCCCTCAATACAGTGCAGTCATCCTGTCCCCTTTGCAGAAAAGCATTCCCAAAGAATGATGTTTCCACCTCCATGCTTCACGGTTGGGATGGTGTTCTTGTGGTTGTACTCATCCTGCTTCTAGCAGGTCTGTGAGAGCCGGAATTCTTACTGGTTGGTAGGTGATCAAAGACTTATGTCGTGCAATAAAACGCTAATTAATTACTTAAAAATCATACAATGTGATTTTCTGTATTTTTGTTTTAGATTCCGTCTCTCACAGTTGAAGTGTACCTATGATAAAAATTACAGACCTCTACATGCTTTGTAAGTAGGAAAACCTGCAAAACCGGCAGTGTATCAAATACTTGTTCTCCCCACTGTGTATGTGTATAATAATAACCCAGGGGTGTCAAACTCATTCCATGGAGGGCCAAGTGTCTGCAGGTTTTTGGTTTTTCCTTTCGGTTAAGTCCTAGACAACCAGGTGAGGGGAGTTCCTTACTAATTAGTGACCTTATTTCATCAATCAAGTACAAGGGAGGAGAGAAAACCCAAAGACACTCGGCCCTCTGTGGAATGAATTTGACACGTGGTTTAACCCAATGAAGCAGTCAATAGTAAGCCATGACCTGACCATCCCTGTGTCTGGGTATAGGGGGATGGTGTCAAAGACCTGTTTAAATACATGACACTTTCTGTTTCTCTCCTTCCCCCCCTCTCTCTCATTCTCTCTCTTTCTTTCTCTCTCTTTCTTTCTCTGTCTCCATTTCTGTCTGTCTCTCTCTCCTCCCCCCTCTCTCTCATTCTCTCTCTTTCTTTCTCTCTCT
>NC_056431.1:67594327-67664327 GCF_018296145.1 Oncorhynchus tshawytscha | reverse complement strand
TCTCTCTCTCTCACTCACTCACTCACTCACTCACTCACTCACTCACTCACTCACTCACTCACTCACTCACTCACTCACTCACTCACTCACTCACTCACTCACTCACTCACTCACTCACTCACTCACTCACTCACTCAGTGGGTGTATAGAGCCTGAAGCTGCAGATGCACATGAAACAGAAGCGAACCAAACAGAGAAGTGACAGTCTTAAAACTGTGTTAAATGTAAAGGATTAAGATGTTTGGGGGGGGTTTATAGCTTGTCCGTGTTTGGCTATTTTGTACTGAAACATTGAGACTTTTTGAGGTTTTACAAATAGGGAAGTGATATGATATCTGATGTAGTTACAGTATTAGACATGCAGTCTAGGTTCCGCTTGTAGCTTGTGAAGTAAAGGAACCATGTTCATCTCTAGCTGTAATGGATTTTACTGAGCAGGGAAATTAAAGCTTTGAGGTAAAGATCACACACATCCTGTTCGCCTTTTATGTCCCTCAATAGATCCTGTCTCTTTGAAATGTACTGTTTGAAATACACCCACACTTCCTTGTTGTGAAATAGATCAGATTCAATTGTTACTGTAGAAGCAGTCTTGGCCTCCTTTTTTAAAAAACTAGGCAAGTCAGTTAACTGCCAAGTTCAGAAGGACAGATTTTTACCTTGTCAGCTCGGAGGATTTAATCTTGGAACCTTTCGGTTACACGTCCAATGCTCTAACCACTAGGCTATCTGCCTCTAACCACTAGGCTACCTGCCTCCTCTAACCACTAGGCTATCTGCCTCCTCTAACCACTAGGCTATCTGCCTCCTCTAACCACTAGGCTATCTGCCTCCTCTAACCACTAGGCTATCTGCCTCTAACCACTAGGCTATCTGCCTCCTCTAACCACTAGGCTATCTGCCTCCTCTAACCACTAGGCTATCTGCCTCCTCTAACCACTAGGCTATCTGCCTCCTCTAACCACTAGGCTATCTGCCTCCTCTAACCACTAGGCTATCTGCCTCCTCTAACCACTAGGCTATCTGCCTCCTCTAACCACTAGGCTACCTGCCTCCTCTAACCACTAGGCTACCTGCCTCCTCTAACCACTAGGCTATCTGCCTCCTCTAACCACTAGGCTATCTGCCTCCTCTAACCACTAGGCTATCTGCCTCTAACCACTAGGCTACCTGCCTCCTCTAACCACTAGGCTATCTGCCTCCTCTAACCACTAGGCTATCTGCCTCTAACCACTAGGCTATCTGCCTCTAACCACTAGGCTACCTGCCTCCTCTAACCACTAGGCTATCTGCCTCTAACCACTAGGCTACCTGCCTCCTCTAACCACTAGGCTATCTGCCTCCTCTAACCACTAGGCTATCTGCCTCTAACCACTAGGCTACCTGCCTCCTCTAACCACTAGGCTATCTGCCTCCTCTAACCACTAGGCTATCTGCCTCTAACCACTAGGCTATCTGCCTCTAACCACTAGGCTACCTGCCTCCTCTAACCACTAGGCTATCTGCCTCCTCTAACCACTAGGCTACCTGCCTCCTCTAACCACTAGGCTATCTGCCTCCTCTAACCACTAGGCTATCTGCCTCTAACCACTAGGCTATCTGCCTCCTCTAACCACTAGGCTATCTGCCTCCTCTAACCACTAGGCTATCTGCCTCTAACCACTAGGCTATCTGCCTCCTCTAACCACTAGGCTATCTGCCTCCTCTAACCACTAGGCTATCTGCCTCCTCTAACCACTAGGCTATCTGCCTCCTCTAACCACTAGGCTATCTGCCTCCTCTAACCACTAGGCTACCTGCCTCCTCTAACCACTAGGCTACCTGCCTCCTCTAACCACTAGGCTATCTGCCTCCTCTAACCACTAGGCTATCTGCCTCCTCTAACCACTAGGCTACCTGCCTCCTCTAACCACTAGGCTATCTGCCTCCTCTAACCACTAGGCTATCTGCCTCCTCTAACCACTAGGCTACCTGCCTCCTCTAACCACTAGGCTACCTGCCTCCTCTAACCACTAGGCTACCTGCCTCCTCTAACCACTAGGCTATCTGCCTCCTCTAACCACTAGGCTATCTGCCTCCTCTAACCACTAGGCTATCTGCCTCCTCTAACCACTAGGCTATCTGCCTCCTCTAACCACTAGGCAATCTGACTCCTCTAACCGCTAGGCTATCTGCCTCCTCTAACCGCTAGGCTATCTGCCTCCTCTAACCACTAGGCTATCTGCCTCCTCTAACCACTAGACTATCTGCCTCCTCTAACCACTAGGCTATCTGCCTCCTCTAACCACTAGGCTATCTGCCTCCTCTAACCACTAGGCTACCTGCCTCCTCTAACCACTAGGCTATCTGCCTCTAACCACTAGGCTGCCTGCCTCCTCTAACCACTAGGCTATCTGCCTCCTCTAACCACTAGGCAATCTGACTCCTCTAACCACTAGACTACCTGCCTCCTCTAACCACTAGGCTACCTGCCTCCTCTAACCACTAGGCTACCTGCCTCCTCTAACCACTAGGCTATCTGCCTCCTCTAACCACTAGGCTACCTGCCTCTAACCACTAGGCTACCTGCCTCCTCTAACCACTAGGCTATCTGCCTCCTCTAACCACTAGGCTATCTGCCTCCTCTAACCACTAGGCTACCTGCCTCCTCTAACCACTAGGCTACCTGCCTCCTCTAACCACTAGGTTATCTGCCTCCTCTAACCACTAGGCTATCTGCCTCCTCTAACCACTAGGCTATCTGCCTCCTCTAACCACTAGGCTACCTGCCTCTAACCACTAGGCTATCTGCCTCCTCTAACCACTAAGCTATCTGCCTCCTCTAACCACTAGGCTATCTGCCTCCTCTAACCACTAGGCTATCTGCCTCATCTAACCACTAGGCTACCTGCCTCCTCAAACCATTAGGCTACCTGCCTCCTCTAACCACTAGGCTATCTGCCTCCTCTAACCACTAGGCTATCTGCCTCCTCTAACCACTAGACTATCTGCCTCCTCTAACCACTAGACTATCTGCCTCCTCTAACCACTAGGCTACCTGCCTCCTCTAACCACTAGGCTATCTGCCTCTAACCACTAGGCTACCTGCCTCCTCTAACCACTAGGCTATCTGCCTCCTCTAACCACTAGGCTATCTGCCTCTAACCACTAGGCTACCTGCCTCCTCTAACCACTAGGCTATCTGCCTCCTCTAACCACTAGGCAATCTGCCTCCTCTAACCACTAGGCTATCTGCCTCCTCTAACCACTAGGCTACCTGCCTCCTCTAACCACTAGGCTATCTGCCTCTAACCACTAGGCTACCTGCCTCCTCTAACCGCTAGCTATCTGCCTCCTCTAACCGCTAGGCTATCTGCCTCCTCTAACCACTAGGCTATCTGCCTCCTCTAACCACTAGGCTATCTGCCTCCTCTAACCACTAGACTACCTGCCTCCTCTAACCACTAGGCTATCTGCCTCCTCTAACCACTAGGCTACCACTAGGCTACCTGCCTCCTCTAACCACTAGGCTATCTGCCTCCTCTAACCACTAGGCTATCTGACTCCTCTAACCGCTAGGCTATCTGCCTCCTCTAACCGCTAGGCTATCTGCCTCCTCTAACCACTAGGCTATCTGCCTCCTCTAACCACTAGGCTATCTGCCTCCTCTAACCACTAGGCTACCTGCCTCCTCTAACCACTAGGCTATCTGCGGCTACCTGCCTCCTCTAACCACTAGGCTATCTGCCTCCTCTAACCACTAGGCAATCTGACTCCTCTAACCACTAGGCTATCTGCCTCCTCTAACCACTAGGCTATCTGCCTCCTCTAACCACTAGACTACCTGCCTCCTCTAACCACTAGGCTACCTGCCTCCTCTAACCACTAGACTACCTGCCTCCTCTAACCACTAGGCTACCTGCCTCCTCTAACCACTAGGCTACCTGCCTCCTCTAACCACTAGGCTATCTGCCTCCTCACCCAATCCGTATTGGTTCTGTATAGCAAGCAACTTGTTTGAAATATAGCCGGTCCACTCATACAATGAATACATCACTCTGAATATCTTCCTTATATATGTTGTGTGTTTCTCTACAGAACCTGTTATCCACTCTGTGAGGCAGCCAATGGAGAGGAAGAGGTGTAATATATGGGATATACAGGATCCACTGGAGCCCCAGCTTGGGATCATAGGCAAGATAGTAAACACACACACACACACAGACACACACACAGGGTTTGCAGAGGGTTCTACCTTAAGAAGGTATTCTCTGCCCCCCCCTTCCCTCCCATTGTTCAAAAACGGGTTGAATCAATGGTTGTTTCCACATAATTTCAACCACCAAAACATCTATGTGATGATGTTTAATCCCAACGGTGGAAAACTGAACGGATTTGCAAAACATCGCGACATAAGGACATTTCTTCACCCAACTGATTTCTCGTTGAATTCACGTTAGTTGACAACTCAACTAAACTTACATCAAATGTAAATGTTGAAATAACGTCTGTGCCCAGTGGCTCTCTCGATCTATAATTACGCTTTTAATTCCTCTGATGATTTAATGTTATCTTTGAGACATACACTCAAAAGGTTATCTCGACAATTGATCAATATAGTAGATTACTCGATGACAAATATGTACGTGGAGGAAAGTTTCTCTTCAGCTCAACATACTAAATATATTATCATTTACAATAAGAATACTGTTTACATTGTGAATCATATATAAATATATAGCCTACACATTATTTAAAGACATTTAATATACACATAATTAATTATTCATAATTCATAACTTAGTGGACGTTGTAGATTTATCAAATATGAAATAATCAAATTGGTCAGGTTTTCTCACGTTAGGTTGGATCAACTTCCATCAGACATACACAGCATTATTTTAGGCAAATATTCCACAAAATAACGTTACTGGATTATATTCCTAAATAGTGTGTCTGTTTTTGCCCCTGTCGAATTAGCCTACATTATGTTATGATACCGAGGGCTCACTCATGCAAGTGCGGCTGATTGTAGTCGGTTGTCAGTTGTTTTTATTACATGTGTTGTTACTGTCCTGTGAATAGGTGCGCATGAGGTTTGCTTGTCCCCTGTATTATTCTTTGTGTGATGTCCCTCTCTTCTGCAGGGAGAGAAGAAAAACAACTGCAACAAAATCTAATTAAATATTATATTGAGAATGTTGCTCTTTTATATTCAGAAGCTAGTTGCGTCTTTTGTGTTCCTCTAATTACATTCCCCGTTACTAGCACAGTGGTCCACTGGGTAATTGGTGGCTTCTCACAAAGTTAACATTATTATCGCTCTTAGAACACTGACATTTTTCAGTTAGCGTTTTATTTATTTAATGTTGTCTATTTATTTCAGATTATTTCATGTAGGCTATATGAAACCTTTTTTTTAAATACATTTTTTTGCGAAACGTTTTTGTCGGCCCAATGTTGTTTTCCTCAGGTGGTATAGAGGTTTGATATTCTTGGAGCACTTGCCAAGATATAACGGATTTGACCATTTTTTGCCCTATATTTTCTTTTTTGTATGCAATAAAAAAAACGTCTCGATAAGACGAGTCCGGTGTAGGTTGTGTATTGTCAGTCTTGACAGTATTTTCGGGTGAGCGAGAGAGACAGGAGAAAAACGGGGATAGAGAGTGGGGAATAAAACAGAACAAAAATAGATGTCAGGAGAGCTAGCGCTCAAGCAGTTTTATAGCGTGCGGTGACTAAACCGCGGCGGCACGTGCAGGAGGACGCACCGGACTGAGTCGCGGTGGAGTGGCACTGACACTAGCTGATTAGGCAGGAGCAGCACTCACGGGTTCATGTCTGTCATTTCGATAATTTTATTGCAGGGTTTGTCTCCTCGGCCCAAATATAGACTAACCGCAGGGCCTCTACCCTTATGCGCGCTGCGATTTGTCAACACAATGATTTAAGGGTGAAAGAGAGGGGAGCACTGCACCTCTGTTTTCCTCTTACTATGAATTGGGTTCTTGGTGCTCTAAAATAAGAGAATCTCTCTCCCTTTCATTCTCAGTCTGTAATGTTTCCACGGTGTGAAATAACGAGGGGAAATTATGTGCAGTCGTTCAATGGCTGAAGAACTGTAGCTATATCTGTTTGGCCGATAACCAAACAGAACGAAATAATATACAAACATATTTTATCCCTTTCTGAAGCCTTTTTGTACTCTAAAAATTCAAGTTGTTTGAATGAAATTTATGATATTTTCTTAAAATGTGCACTGTTATTTGCACTGTTTTAAAATGAATTTCCACTGTTAAATGTTAAGCGTAACCTAAAGCCTAATGCTTGTCAGAATAGTTTTAATTCTCCTTTTCTAAACTAGGCTATACCAAATTCAAGTTTTTGAAATGAATACACATCATTAATGACAGCGAGTTGAACATATTAGCATTTAATCTGGTGAAAACGTAAAGCCTTATTTAGCAGAGAAAAACGTCATTTATAGCACCATAGTAAAACGTTTTTAGTTGTGCTTCTCTCAACAACTTCCCTCTTAACTTGACAAATATCAGATATTTTCTTTGTAAGAATAAACTTTTCTTAAACCCCTGAGCTTAATAATGTGTGTGTGTGAATACCATCCCAGAAGATGTAAGAGGGTATTTATTTGTATTTCCATTCTGCCCAGACATTTCTAACTACTATAACCATAATGCATTGGGATAGAGAGTACCATAATGTTTGGTAATTAGTGTCACTGTCGCTTCGCTGTCACCTTTTCCCTGACAGACACGATCTCCATCGGAAACAGGCCTGACTGTCACCATCACCCTTAGAATTAGCCGATGATTTGATTTGCCCCGAAATATGGGAAACCCGATGCTCTGATATCCGGACGCAGCAGGACATTGGATAGATCATTTTAAAAATGTATTTTACCTTTATTTAACTAGGCAAGTCAGTTAAGAACAAATTCTTATTTTCAATGACCTTGTCAGCTCGGGGGTTTGAACTTGCAACCTTCCAGTTACCAGTCCAACGCTCTAACCACTAGGCTACCCTGCCGCCCCATAATGCTTCTTATCAGATCAGGAAGTTTATTTTCTGGAGTAAATCTGGATGGAGAGGGATAAAGAAATGACACATCCCTTGCAGACACAAAGAAAGTGAGGAGATTAGCTCTCCTAAAGCATATGTGGCTTTAGTACACCCTGACAGACAGCGGATTGAAAGGTCATCAAATTATAATCCCTCCTTTCTTCTCCTTTAATCCTTTGAGGGTGTCTCACTCCATCACTGGGAGAAGACAGAAGGGTGTATGCTGCAGGAAGGCTGCTCACTTCCTGTTGTCCTCTAATACTGTAGGCCTTTGGCTGATTTCAATTAGTTTCACTGTAACTGATGAGGGTTTTACTGATTTGGGTTGTTAAAGTTTTCACATGAAGTGTGTGTGTGTGTGTCTGTGCATGTACATGAGTGAGTGTGTGTGTGTGTCTGTGCATGTACATGAGTGAGTGTGTGTGTGTGTGTGTGTGTCTGTGTTTGTACATGAGTGAGTGTGTGTGTGTGTGTGTGTCTGTGCATGTACATGAGTGAGTGTGTGTGTGTGTGTGTGTCTGTGCATGTACATGAGTGAGTGTGTGTGTGTGTGTCTGTGTTTGTACATGAGTGAGTGTGTGTGTGTGTGTGTGTCTGTGCATGTACATGAGTGAGTGTGTGTGTGTGTGTGTGTGTGTCTGTGCATGTACATGAGTGAGTGTGTGTGTGTGTGTGTGTGAGTGTGTGTGTGTACATGTGAGTGTGTGTGTGTGTGTGTGTCTGTGCATGTACATGAGTGAGTGTGTGTGTGTGTGTGTGCATGTACTGTGCATGTACATGAGTGAGTGTGTGTGTGTGTGTGTGTGTCTGTGCATGTACATGTGAGTGTGTGTGTGTGTGTGTGTGTGTGTGTGTGTGCATGTACATGAGTGAGTGTGTGTGTGTGTGTGTGTGTCTGTGTACATGAGTGAGTGTGTGTGTGTGTGTGTGTCTGTGCATGTACATGAGTGAGTGTGTGTGTGTGTGTCTGTGCATGTACATGAGTGAGTGTGTGTGTGTGTGTGTGTCTGTGCATGTACATGAGTGAGTGTGTGTGTGTGTGTGTGTGTCTGTGCATGTGAGTGTGTGTGTGTGTGTGTGTCTGTGCATGTACATGAGTGAGTGTGTGTGTGTGTGTGTGTGTCTGTGCATGTACATGAGTGAGTGTGTGTGTGTGTGTGTGTCTGTGCATGTACATGAGTGAGTGTGTGTGTGTGTGTGTCTGTGCATGTACATGAGTGAGTGTGTGTGTGTGTGTGTGTCTGTGCATGTACATGAGTGAGTGTGTGTGTGTGTGTGTGTGTCTGTGCATGTACATGAGTGAGTGTGTGTGTGTGTGTGTGTGTACATGTACATGAGTGAGTGTGTGTGTGTGTGTGTGTGTCTGTGCATGTACATGAGTGAGTGTGTGTGTGTGTGTGTGTGTGTCTGTGCATGTGAGTGAGTGTGTGTGTGTGTGCATGTACATGAGTGAGTGTGTGTGTGTGTTGTGCCTCCCCCAGTCAACCCATCTGGTTAAACAAGAAGATTCTTATCATCTCTAGGAGGAAATGAAAGACTTGGTCCATGAGGTGGAGATATGCTAATGATATGCAGAGCAGTTGGAATGCAGTGCTGTGTGGCTACTGTCTCTCTGTGCATTGAGCCCTAAACCAACTGGTACACACGACCTGAACACCTAATCAGTTAAGGACCTCAAACTTCAGTTTGAGACCAAGTCTTACTTGAACACCAGCTCTGAATTCTCTCTACCGACAGTATGTTCATGAATAGAAATGCAGTGTTCCCTGAGAATCCTGCTTCATGGTGACAGGCACTGACTGGCTGTTTCTCTGACATCACCATTAGACAGGATATGTACTTCTTATACACTGGGAAATGAATAATGCGAAGTGCCTTGGCTTTTGTGTAGTATGTAGTATGATATGTGCTAGTGTTATTGTCCTGGAGGGTGTGTGGTGTGGGGGATGATGTGATTGCAGGTCTGTATCGTGGGGAGAAAGCTGGCTGGCAGTCGGGCAGCACCAGGAGAGGCTAGTATTAAATCCCAATCTGTCTGGATGCTCCTCTCTCCTTATCATTCTGCTGTTTCCATCCACTTACACTATAATTCAGTTTGCTGACCCCGTCTCGCAGCCTTAGCTAGGCAACAGGAAATATACAGCTACTGCACATCTCTTAGCCTAATGCGCTTGTGTGCCCTCTCCGTCTCTCTCTCTCTCTGTCTCTCTTCCTCTCTCTATCTCTCTCTTCCTCTCTCCATCTCTCTTCCTCTCCATCTCTCTGTCTCTCTCTTCCTCTCCATCTCTCTGTCTCTCTCTTCATCTCTCTCTTCCTCTCCATCTCTCTGTCTCTCTCTTCATCTCTCTCTTCCTCTCTCCATCTCTCTTTCTCTCTCTGTCTCACTCTTCATCTCTCTCTTCCTCTCCATCTCTCTGTCTCTCTCTTCATCTCTCTCTTCCTCTCTCTGTATCTCTCTCTCTGTGTCTCTCTCTTCCTCTCTCCATCTCTCTGTCTCTCTCTTCATCTCTCTCTTCCTCTCTCCATCTCTCTTTCTCACTCTTCATCTCTCTGTCTCTCTCTTCATCTCTCTGTCTCTCTCTTCCTCTTTCTGTCTCTCTCTTCCTCTGCCTCTCTCTTCATCTCTGTCTCTCTCTGCCTCTCTCCGCCTCTCTCTTCCTCTCTCCATCTGAGTCTCTGTGGTGCGGTGCTAATAGAATAATAATTATTAATCAAGTAATTGTGTGGAACACATTAGTTTGCATAAATAGTCTCATTTTCTACGCTTGATTATCGGGCTATCAGACTGGGTCTATCCCTCCCTCCTCCTGCCGTCTATTCTCCTTCAACCTGACTGACACACACACACACACACACACACACACACACACACACACACACACACACACATATCAATGATTATGTCCATCCTGACAGCGTCAAGGGAAAAACAGTACATAGCATTAAAAATGTCTTGAGAAGAGGGAGAGAGCCAGGTGTGTGTTCATTTTTCAGTCTGTACCAAACGCTGACGCTGTTCTTAACCTGACTGAACCTTTGGAAATGTGACATTTATTTGGATTGACTGGAATAGAACATTTAATGGTCTCTGTCCTCACAACTTTTTAATTGAATTAACACCTTGCTAAGCATGAGATTCTATTTCCTGCTAATGTTTGCACATTGTGCTGATCCATCCCCAGTGTGTGGGACAGTTGTATGAATTAGAATGTCTACTAAGCACCTTTATAATGAAGATATACACACAATAGGTGATTAATTATCCTCAATATATTTAATTTAATCAATTTAGCATGAACCGGGTCCCACTGAGTTTAAGGGAAAGTGTGAGGTTGAACAGAGCAAACTTCACCACTGTAAAAGCGCAGTCGTTTTATCCAGAGGACGAGGCCTAGACACCACAATGCATTATGGGAGCCAACACGTCCACGTGGCTTCTACATGACTCGGATAGAAAGAGGGAGAGAAGGGGAAAGAGAAAACAGACATTGTTTCTGAACATCAGAGGGTTCAGGTGGGAGTTGTGTACACCTTGTGGTATAGAGAAGACTGAGGGCTGTTTAATTAAAATGTTCCTATGGGGATCCCTGTTAGTCTGGAAAACAGATAGAGGGAGAGGAAGGAGAGGGATGGAGAGTGCCTGGGATGGTTGGAGAAGGATGGGGCATGTGGTGGAGGGGTGGAGGAGATGGTTCACAGAAGTTTATTCACAAAAGGCAGTATCTCAGACACCCACCCGTTGGTCAGGACCCCAAGTAATGGATCACACATGGATGAACACACACACGCAAGCACAGTCCATCATTCTAAGTGTCTGACTGACTAGAAGAAGGATGTGGAGACACTAGAAGAAGGACGTGGAGACACATTCTAAGTGTCTGACTGACTAGAAGAAGGACGTGGAGACACATTCTAAGTGTCTGACTGACTAGAAGAAGGACGTGGAGACACTAGAAGAAGGACGTGGAGACATATTCTAAGTGTCTGACTGACTAGAAGAAGGATGTGGAGACACATTCTAAGTGTCTGACTGACTAGAAGAAGGATGTGGAGACACATTCCAAGTGTCTGACTGACTAGAAGAAGGATGTGGAGACACATTCTAAGTGTCTGACTGACTAGAAGAAGGATGTGGAGACACTAGAAGAAGGATGTGGAGACATATTCTAAGTGTCTGACTGACTAGAAGAAGGATGTGGAGACACTAGAAGAAGGATGTGGAGACACTAGAAGAAGGATGTGGAGACACATTCTAAGTGTCTGACTGACTAGAAGAAGGACGTGGAGACACATGCAGGAGAAAGAAGACATCTCCATCGGTGTTAATTAAATCATCACTTTCTACTACATCTTTCTCTGTTTTCTTCTTCTCTTACAGCAAGCAGGTGGTCGCCTCTATGGCTTCTGCCGAGGGGAAGATGAAGGGAGCTTTGAGTCACTCGGACGGAAGGTAGGTAAGAGAAAGATTGAGGATGAGAGACAGAGAGGAGAGGATTTTGTCATATCAGAGGTGCTCCCTTGATGTTCCTTCATACAGGAACAGTTGGTGCTCACATTTATTCTGTCCCCCTCTCCAAAATGGAATCATTAACGATACATGTGTGGGACTCATAGGCTGCGTGTAGATATCACAGATACACGTTCAAAGATGTGATATTTCAAGGGTGTCCATTTCTGCTTAGTCTCCTATAGATTTACTGATCTCTAAACCAAAGGTTCCTGTGTTTTATGATCATAAGATTTGTGTGTGTGTACATGCATGCGAACTTGCCTGTGTGTGTGCTGTGTCCACACATCTCCCCTGTCTCTCTGTGTAACCATCTTCCCTGTCTCTCTCTGTGTAACCATCTCCCCTGTCTCTCTGTGTAACCATCTCCCCTCTCTCTCTGTGTAACCATCTCCCCTGTCTCTCTCTGTGTAACCATCTCCACGTCTCTCTCTGTGTAACCATCTCCCCTGTCTCTCTCTGTGTAACCATCTCCCCTGTCTCTCTCTGTGTAACCATCTCCCCCTCTCTCTGTCTCTCTCTCTGTGTAACCATCTCCCTGTCTCTCTCCCATCTTTCTGTGTAACCATCTCCCATCTCTGTCTCTCTCTGTGTAACCATCTCCCCTGTCTCTCTCTGTGTGTAACCATCTCCCCTCTCTCTCTCTCTCTCTCTCTCTCTCTCTCTCTCTCTGTGTAACCATCTCCCATGTCTCTCTGTGTGTGTGTAACCATCTCCCATCTCTCTCTGTGTAACCATCTCCCATGTCTCTCTGTGTGTGTGTAACATCTCCCCTGTCTCTCTCAAGTGGAACAATCTCCCATCTTTCTGTGTGTCTCTCTCTGTGTAACCATCTCCCCTGTCTCTCTCTTTGTGTAACCATCTCCCCTGTCTCTCTCTGTGTGTAACCATCTCCCCTGTCTCTCTCTGTGTAACCATCTCCCCTGTCTCTCTCTGTGTAACCATCTTCCCTGTCTCTCTCTCTGTGTAACCATCTCACATGTCTGTGTGTGTGTGTAACCATCTCCACGTCTCTCTCTGTGTAACCATCTCCCCGGTCTCTCTCAAGTATAACCATCTCCCCTGTCTCTCTCTGTGTGTAACCATCTCCCCTGTCTCTCTCTCTGTGTAACCATCTCCCCTCTCTCTCTCTGTGTAACCATCTCCCGTCTCTCTCTCTGTGTAACCATCTTCCCTGTCTCTCTGTGTAACCATCTCCCCTGTCTCTCTGTGTAACCATCTCCACTGTCTCTCTGTGTAACCATCTCCCTGTCTCTCTCTGTGTGTAACCATCTCCCCTGTCTCTCTCAACCATCTCCCATGTCTCTCTGTGTAACCATCTCCCTGTCTCTCTGTCTGTGTGTAACCATCTCCCCTGTCTCTGTGTGTAACCATCTCCCTGTCTCTCTGTGTAACCATCTCCCCTGTCTCTCTTTCTGTGTAACCATCTCCCCTGTCTCTCTCTGTGTGTAACCATCTCACCTGTCTCTGTGTGTAACCATCTCCCCTGTCTCTCTTTCTGTGTAACCATCTCCCCTGTCTCTCTCTGTGTGTAACCATCTCACCTGTCTCTGTGTGTAACCATCTCCCCTGTCTCTGTGTGTAACCATCTCCTCTGTCTCTCTCTGTGTGTAACCATCTCCCCTGTCTCTCTCTGTGTCTCTCTGTAACCATCTCCCCTGTCTCTGTGTGTAACCATCTCCCTGTCTCTGTGTGTAACCATCTCATCTCCCTGTGTCTCTGTGTGTAACCATCTCCCCTGTCTCCATCTCTGTCTCTGTGTAACCATCTCCCCTCTCTCTGTCCATCTCCTCTGTCTCTCTCTGTGTGTAACCATCTCCCCTGTCTCTCTCTGTGTGTAACCATCTCCCCTCTCTCTGTGTGTAACCATCTCCCCTGTCTCTGTGTGTAACCATCTCCCTGTCTCTGTGTAACCATCTCCCTGTCTCTCTCTGTGTGTAACCATCTCCCCTGTCTCTCTCTGTGTGTAACCATCTCCACTGTCTCTCTCTGTGTGTAACCATCTCCCCTGTCTCTCTCTGTGTGTAACCATCTCCCCTGTCTCTGTGTGTAACCATTTTATTAAATCCACTGCTATCACTAACAAGATTAGGATGCTTATTGATCCCCATCAGAGGACAGACATTATCTGGGGAACACACACCCATTGTGTATAGGCCTATATCGAATCTTCCATTCCTCTCAAACATTTTAGAAAAGGCTGTTGCGCAGCAACTTACTGCCTTCCTGAAGACAAACAATGTATACGAAATGCTTCAGTCTGGTTTTAGACCCCATCATAGCACTGAGACGGCACTTGTGAAGGTGGTAAATGACATTTTAATGGCATCGGACCGAGGCTCTGCATCTGTCCTCGTGCTCCTAGACCTTAGTGCTGCTTTTGATACCATCGATCACCACATTCTTTTGGAGAGATTGGAAACCCAAATTGGTCTACACGGACAAGTTCTGGCCTGGTTTAGATCTTATCTGTCGGAAAGATATCAGTTTGTCTCTGTGAATGGTTTGTCCTCTGACAAATCAACTGTAAATTTCGGTGTTACTCAAGGTTCCGTTTTGGGACCACTATTGTTTTCACTATATATTTTACCTCTTGGGGATGTTATTCGAAAACATAATGTTAACTTTCACTGCTATGCGGATGACACACAGCTGTACATTTCAATGAAACATGGTGAACCCCCAAAATTGCCCTTGCTAGAAGCATGTGTTTCAGACATAAGAAAGTGGATGGCTGCAAACTTTCTACTTTTAAACTCGGACAAAACAGAGATGCTTGTTCTAGGTCCCAAGAAACAAAGAGATCTTCTGTTGAATCTGACAATTAATCTTAATGGTTGTACAGTCGTCTCAAATAAAACTGTGAAGGACCTCGGCGTTACTCTGGACCCTGATCTCTCTTTTGAAGAACATATCAAGACCATTTCAAGGACAGCTTTTTTCCATCTACGTAACATTGCAAAAATCAGAAACTTTCTGTCCAAAAATGATGCAGAAAAATTAATCCATGCTTTTGTCACTTCTAGGTTAGACTACTGCAATGCTCTACTTTCCGGCTACCCAGATAAAGCACTAAATAAACTTCAGTTAGTACTAAATACGGCTGCTCGAATTCTGACTAGAACCAAAAATGTTATATTACTCCAGTGCTAGCCTCTCTACACTGGCTTCCTGTCAAAGCAAGGGCTGATTTCAAGGTTTTACTGCTAACCTACAAAGCATTACATGGGCTTGCTCCTACCTATCTCTCTGATTTGGTCCTGCCGTACATACCTACACGTACGCTACGGTCACAACACGCAGGCCTCCTAATTGTCCCTAGAATTTCTAAGCAAACAGCTGGAGGCAGGGCTTTCTCCTATAGAGCTCCATTTTTATGGAACGGCCTGCCTACCCATGTCAGAGACGCAAACTCGGTCTCAACCTTTAAGTCCTTACTGAAGACTTATCTCTTCAGTGGGTCATATGATTGAGTGTAGTCTGGCCCAGGAGTGGGAAGGTGAACGGAAAGGCTCTGGAGCAACGAACCGCCCTTGCTGTCTGCCTGGCCGGTTCTCCTCTTCCCACTGGGATTCTCTGCCTCTAACCCTATTACAGGGGCTGAGTCACTGGCTTACTGGGGCTCTCTCTTGCCGTCCCTGGAAGGGGTGCGTCACCTGAGTGGGTTGATTCACTGATGTGGTCATCCTGTCTGGGATGGCGCCCCCCCTTGTGTTGTGCCATGGCGGAGTTCTTTGTGGGCTATACTCAGCCTTGTCTCAGGATGGTAAGTTGGTGGTTGAAGATATCCTTCTAGTGGTGTGGGGGCTGTGCTTTGGCAAAGTGGGTGGGGTTATATCCTTCCTGTTTGGCCCTGTCTGGGGGTGTCCTCGGATGGGGCCACAGTGTCTCCTGACCCCTCCTGTCTCAGCCTCCAGTATTTATGCTGCAGTAGTTAATGTGTCGGGGGGCTAGGGTCAGTTTGTTATATCTGGAGTACCTCTCCTGTCCTATTCGGTGTCCTGTGTGAATCTAAGTGTGCGTTCTCTAATTCTCTCTCTCTCTCTCTCTCTCGGAGGACCTGAGCCCTAGGACCATGCCCCAGGACTACCTGACATGATGACTCCTTGCTGTCCCCAGTCCACCTGGCCGTGCTGCTGCTCCAGTTTCAACTGTTCTGCCTTATTATTATACGACCATGCTGGTCATTTATGAACATTTGAACATCTTGGCCATGTTCTGTTATAATCTCCACCCGGCACAGCCAGAAGAGGACTGGCCACCCCACATAGCCTGGTTCCTCTCTAGGTTTCTTCCTAGGTTTTGGCCTTTCTAGGGAGTTTTTCCTAGCCACCGTGCTTCTACACCTGCATTGCTTGCTGTTTGGGGTTTTAGGCTGGGTTTCTGTACAGCACTTTGAGATATCAGCTGATGTACGAAGGGCTATATAAATAAATTTGATTTGATTTTGATTTGATTGTGGAACGTCAGCTCCTAGGTCAGCTAATACATTGTAGGAGATCTCTGAAGCGTCAAACAAGACACCCGTCTCTCCCTGTCAGGATGTCAAAATAAGTCAAAGCTATCAGGGGCAACAGATGCTCCTGGCCTCCCCTCTCTGCTTGGAAATGCACTGAACTCCCTCTCCATGTCAAACGCGTCTGAATCAATAACTAATCCATTGATCAGTCTGTCAATAATGCTGGGCAACATTGGGGGGGGATGCTCTCTCTGACGAACCTCTGACGACCTAAATGCCAAAACTGGACAAGAGCCTGACACCCTCAGCACACAGGGGACAAACACCTGCCTGCAGGTGACAGCATTCCCTCCCCCATATGACCCCCTAGGCACAACTATGACAAAATAACCAACAAAAACAGGTCACAACTCCTGCAGCTCTGTCGCAAGCTGGGTATGTACATAGTCAATGGTAGGCTTCGGGGGGACTCATATGGTAGGTACACCTATAGCTCATCCCTTGGCAGTAGTACTGTAGATTACTTTATCACTGACCTCAACCCAGAGTCTCTCAGAGCGTTCACAGTCAGCCCACTGACACCCCTATCAGACCACAGCAAAATCACAGTCTACTTAAACAGAGCAATACTCAATCATGAGGCATCAAAGCCAAAGGAACTGAATAATATTAAGAAATGCTACAGATGGAAAGAGAGTAGCGTGGAAACCTACCAAGAAACAATTAGGCAACAACAAATTCAATCCCTTTCAGATAACTTCCCGGGTAAAACATTCCACTGTAATAGTGAAGGTGTAAAGTTGGCAATAGAAAATCTTAACAGTAACAGCTTCCCTATCAAATCTAAAAATCTCAAATAGAAAACCGAAGAAAATTAACAACAATGACAAATGGTTTGATGATGAATGCAAAAATCTAAGAAAGAAATTGAGAAACCTGTCCAACCAAAAACATAGAGACCCAGAAAACCTGAGAGTCTACGCCTTCACTATGGTGAATCACTAAAACAATACAGAAATACACTACGGAAAAAGAAGGAACAGCCCGTCAGAAATCAGCTCAATGTAATTGAAGAATCCATAGACTCTAACCACTTCTGGGAAAATTGGAAAACACTAAACAAACAACAACACAAAGAATTATCTATTCAAAATGGAGATGTATGGGTAAACCACTTCTCTAATATTTTTTGGCTCAAAACAAAGAACAAAGAACAAACAGCAAAAACATATACATGATCAAATACAAATCTTAGAATCAACTGTTAACCACTTTTCAGCACAATTTGGTGAAATCTCCAAAGCCTTCAGAAAGACCTTGGTTTCACTAGGCAGCTGGGTGTGACGGTTGTGTCCACTGCAGTTCGGTGTGGCCTTCCTCCTCCAGCAGCAGTGAGCTGGGAGCTCCATTAAAATGGGCTCAGGTAACTCGTTAGTCAATCAGGCCCAGGTGTGGAAGACCTGGGCCAACTCCCGTCTCCAAGGAGACCAGTCAAGGGGGAGGAGTCTACAATAAATAAAGTAGGAAACACAAGAGAGAGAAATAATATTGATGGAAAAGTATAAAATATGGCACACAATATCTTAAAGATCACTGCAAACCAAAGTTAAACAACAAAATGCACAGAAGGGCTGGTACAGACACAGAAACAGAGGCTGCTTTAGACAGGCAGCCTAATTCTGATGTTTGTTTTTTTACCAATCAGATCAGATCTGAATAGATCTGTGATTGGTCAAAAGATCAGAATTGGGCTACCTGTGTAAAAACAGCCAGAGAGAGACGGGGTGGCAGGTGGCCTAGTGGTTGGAGCGTTGGGCCAGTAACTGAAACATTGCTAGATTGAATCCCTGAGCTGACAAGGTAAAAAGCTGTTGTTCTACCCCTGAGTTAACTCACTGTTCCAAGGCTGTCATTGTAAATAAGAATTCCTTCTTAACTGACTTGCCTAGTTAAAAAAATGCAACAACTTCAAAGATTTTGCTGAGTTACAGGTTAGTATCTTGTATGACCACCATTTGCCTCAAGCAGAGCGATACATATCCTTCGCATATCAAATCAAATGTTATTGGTCACATACACATAGTTAGCAGCTGTTAATGCGAGTGTAGCGAAATGCTTGTGCTTCTAGTTCCGACAATGCAGGTAATCTAACAAATTCACAGCAACTACCTTATACACACAAATACACACAAATGTAAAGGGATGAATAAGAACATGTACATATAAATATATTGATGAGCGATGGCCGAGCGGCATAGGCAAGATACAGCAGATGGTAAAGAACACAGTATATACATATGAGATGAGTAATGTAGGATATGTAAACATGATTAAAGTGGTGTTATTTAAAGTGACTAGTGATACCTCTATGTAAACATGATTATTAAAGTGGTGTTATTTAAAGTGACTAGTGATACCTCTATGTAAACATGATTAAAGTGGTGTTATTTAAAGTGACTAGTGATGCCTTTACTAAGTCTGTTTATTTAAATGGTCAGAGATTTGAGTCTGTATGTTGGCAGCAGCCTCTCCATGTTAGTGATGGCTGTTTAGCAGTCTGATGGCCTTGAGATAGAAGCTGTTTTTCAGTCTCTCGGTCGCAGCTTTAAATCACCTGTGCTGACCTCACCTTCTGGATGATAGCGGTGTGAACAGGCAGGATCTCATAACAGAATCTCTGTGCATTCCAATTGCATTTGTGACCGACCGCCTATATTTGGTCTTATGTAGCAACATTATAAATGGTGTTTTTGACATTGGATAAAAGTAGAGACTCAGAGCTACAAAATAGTATATCAAACACTGCGTTTGAAGAACAATGGGAAAGTCATTCTGCTTTGAAACCTCTAACCTCACTTTTGAGAAAATGGCCTTTGAATATTTTTGGTACCTACTGGGGAGCTCTTCTTTGTCTACATCTATTTGATCACACCGTCTTAAGCTTTAGCTCCACCCATTTCTTTAAGGGTTGATCCGAGCACCCTGTGCTAATAACAACAGTCAAGCACCCAAGCTAACTGGCTAATGTTGGCTAGCTTGCTAGTTACTTTCAGACACAAATGAGAGAACAGTTCACTGACCATATTACTCACCCTAGCAGAGCTGGTTATGCTGTTTTTATGTTATTCAGAGCGTTGGTGACTGTAACTGTGCTGCTGGAAGCAATTTACAGTGCCTTGCGAAAGTATTCGGCCCCCTTGAACTTTGTGACCTTTTGCCACATTTCAGGCTTCAAACATAAAGATATAAAACTGTATTTTTTTGTGAAGAATCAACAACAAGTGGGACACAATCATGAAGTGGAACGACATTTATTGGATATTTCAAACTTTTTAAAAAATCAAAAACTGAAAAATTGGGCGTGCAAAATTATTCAGCCCCCTTAAGTTAATACTTTGTAGCGCCACCTTTTGCTGCGATTACAGCTGTAAGTCGCGTGGGGTATGTCTCTATCAGTTTTGCACATCGAGAGACTGAAATTGTTTCCCATTCCTCCTTGCAAAACAGCTCGAGCTCAGTGAGGTTGGATGGAGAGCATTTGTGAACAGCAGTTTTCAGTTCTTTCCACAGATTCTCGATTGGATTCAGGTCTGGACTTTGACTTGGCCATTCTAACACCTGGATATGTTTATTTTTGAACCATTCCATTGTAGATTTTGCTTTATGTTTTGGATCATTGTCTTGTTGGAAGACAAATCTCCGTCCCAGTCTCAGGTCTTTTGCAGACTCCATCAGGTTTTCTTCCAGAATGGTCCTGTATTTGGCTCCATCCATCTTCCCATCAATTTTAACCATCTTCCCTGTCCCTGCTGAAGAAAAGCAGGCCCAAACCATGATGCTGCCACCACCATGTTTGACAGTGGGGATGGTGTGGTCAGGGTGATGAGCTGTGTTGCTTTTACGCCAAACATAACGTTTTGCATTGTTGCCAAAAAGTTCAATTTTGGTTTCATCTGACCAGAGCACCTTCTTCCACATGTTTGGTGTGTCTCCCAGGTGGCTTGTGGCAAACTTTAAACAACACTTTTTATGGATATCTTTAAGAAATGGCTTTCTTCTTGCCACTCTTCCATAAAGGCCAGATTTGTGCAATATACGACTGATTGTTGTCCTATGGACAGAGTCTCCCACCTCAGCTGTAGATCTCTGCAGTTCATCCAGAGTGATCATGGGCCTCTTGGCTGCATCTCTGATCAGTCTTCTCCTTGTATGAGCTGAAAGTTTAGAGGGACGGCCAGGTCTTGGTAGATTTGCAGTGGTCTGATACTCCTTCCATTTCAATATTATCGCTTACACAGTGCTCCTTGGGATGTATAAAGCTTGGGAAATCTTTTTGTATCCAAATCCGGCTTTAAACTTCTTCACAACAGTATCTCGGACCTGCCTGGTGTGTTCCTTGTTCTTCATGATGCTCTCGACCTCTGAGTCTATCACAGTGCAGGTGCATTTATACGGAGACTTGATTACACACAGGTGGATTGTATTTATCATCATTAGTCATTTAGGTCAACATTGGATCATTCAGAGATCCTCACTGAACTTCTGGAGAGAGTTTGCTGCACTGAAAGTAAAGGGGCTGAATAATTTTGCACGCCCAATTTTTCAGTTTTTGATTTGTTAAAAAAGTTTGAAATATCCAATAAATCAAATCAAATCAAATCAAATTTTATTTGTCACATACACATGGTTAGCAGATGTTAATGCGAGTGTAGCGAAATGCTTGTGCTTCTAGTTCCGACAATGCAGTAATAACGAGCAAGTAATCTAACTAACAATTCCAAAAAAACTACTGTCATACACAGTGTAAGGGGATAAAGAATATGTACATAAGGATATATGAATGAGTGATGGTACAGAGCAGCATAGGCAAGATACAGTAGATGATATCGAGTACAGTATATACATATGAGATAAGTATGTAAACCAAGTGGCATAGTTAAAGTGGCTAGTGATACATGTATTACATAAGGATGCAGTCGATGATATAGAGTACAGTATCAACGTATGCATATGAGATGAACAATGTAGGGTAAGTAACATTATATAAGGTAGCATTGTTTAAAGTGGCTAGTGATATATTTACATCATTTCCCATCAATTCCCATGATTAAAGTGGCTGGAGTAGAGTCAGTGTCATTGACAGTGTGTTGGCAGTAGCCACTCAATGTTAGTGGTGGCTGTTTAACAGTCTGATGGCCTTGAGATAGAAGCTGTTTTTCAGTCTCTCGGTCCCAGCTTTGATGCACCTGTACTGACCTCGCCTTCTGGATGGCAGCGGGGTGAACAGGCAGTGGCTCGGGTGGTTGATGTCCTTGATGATCTTTATGGCCTTCCTGTAGCATCGGGTGGTGTAGGTGTCCTGGAGGGCAGGTAGTTTGCCCCCGGTGATGCGTTGTGCAGACCTCACTACCCTCTGGAGAGCCTTACGGTTGAGGGCGGTGCAGTTGCCATACCAGGCGGTGATACAGCCCGCCAGGATGCTCTCGATTGTGCATCTGTAGAAGTTTGTGAGTGCTTTTGGTGACAAGCCAAATTTCTTCAGCCTCCTGAGGTTGAAGAGGCGCTGCTGCGCCTTCCTCACGATGCTGTCTGTGTGAGTGGACCAATTCAGTTTGTCTGTGATGTGTATGCCGAGGAACTTAAAACTTGCTACCCTCTCCACTACTGTTCCATCGATGTGGATGGGGGTGTTCCCTCTGCTGTTTCCTGAAGTCCACAATCATCTCCTTAGTTTTGTTGACGTTGAGTGTGAGGTTATTTTCCTGACACCACACTCCGAGGGCCCTCACCTCCTCCCTGTAGGCCGTCTCGTCGTTGTTGGTAATCAAGCCTACCACTGTTGTGTCGTCCGCAAACTTGATGATTGAGTTGGAGGCGTGCATGGCCACGCAGTCGTGGGTGAACAGGGAGTACAGGAGAGGGCTCAGAACGCACTCTTGTGTGGCCCCAGTGTTGAGGATCAGCGGGGAGGAGATGTTGTTGCCTACCCTCACCACCTGGGGGCGGCCCGTCAGGAAGTCCAGTACCCAGTTGCACAGGGCGGGGTCGAGACCCAGGGTCTCGAGCTTGATGACGAGCTTGGAGGGTACTATGGTGTTGAATGCCGAGCTGTAGTCGATGAACAGCATTCTCACATAGGTATTCCTCTTGTCCAGATGGGTTAGGGCAGTGTGCAGTGTGGTTGAGATTGCATCGTCTGTGGACCTATTTGGGCGGTAAGCAAATTGGAGTGGGTCAAGGGTGTCAGGTAGGGTGGAGGTGATATGGTCCTTGACTAGTCTCTCAAAGCACTTCATGATGACGGATGTGAGTGCTACGGGCGGTAGTCGTTTAGCTCAGTTACCTTAGCTTTCTTGGGAACAGGAACAATGGTGGCCCTCTTGAAGCATGTGGGAACAGCAGACTGGTATAGGGATTGATTGAATATGTCCGTAAACACACCGGCCAGCTGGTCTGCGCATGCTCTGAGGGCGCGGCTGGGGATGCCGTCTGGGCCTGCAGCCTTGCGAGGGTTAACACGTTTAAATGTCTTACTCACTTCGGCTGCAGTGAAGGAGAGACCGCATGTTTCCGTTGCAGGCCGTGTCAGTGGCACTGTATTGTCCTCAAAGCGGGCAAAAAGTTATTTAGTCTGCCTGGGAGCAAGACATCCTGGTCCGTGACTGGGCTGGGTTTCTTCCTGTAGTCCGTGATTGACTGTAGACCCTGCCACATACCTCTTGTGTCTGAGCCGTTGAATTGAGATTCTACTTTGTCTCTGTACTGGCGCTTAGCTTGTTTGATAGCCTTGCGGAGGGAATAGCTGCACTGTTTGTATTCAGTCATGTTACCAGACACCTTGCCCTGATTAAAAGCAGTGGTTCGTGCCTTCAGTTTCACACGAATGCTGCCATCAATCCACGGTTTCTGGTTAGGGAATGTTTTAATCGTTGCTATGGGAACGACATCTTCAACGCACGTTCTAATGAACTCGCACACCGAATCAGCGTATTCGTCAATGTTGTTGTCTGACGCAATACGAAACATCTCCCAGTCCACGTGATGGAAGCAGTCTTGGAGTGTGGAGTCAGCTTGGTCGGACCAGCGTTGGACAGACCTCAGCGTGGGAGCTTCTTGTTTTAGTTTCTGTCTGTAGGCAGGGATCAACAAAATGGAGTCGTGGTCAGCTTTTCCGAAAGGGGGCGGGGCAGGGCCTTATATGCGTCGCGGAAGTTAGAGTAACAATGATCCAGGGTCTTTCCACCCCTGGTTGCGCAATCGATATGCTGATAAAATTTAGGGAGTCTTGTTTTCAGATTAGCCTTGTTAAAATCCCCAGCTACAATGAATGCAGCCTCCGGATAAATCGTTTCCAGTTTGCAGAGAGTTAAATAAAGTTCGTTCAGAGCCATCGATGTGTCTGCTTGGGGGGATATATACGGCTGTGATTATAATCGAAGAGAATTCTCTTGGTAGATAATGCGGTCTACATTTGATTGTGAGGAATTCTAAATCAGGTGAACAGAAGGATTTGAGTTCCTGTATGTTTCTTTCATCACACCATGTCACGTTGGCCATAAGACATACGCCCCCGCCTGTCTTCTTACCAGAAAGATGTTTGTTTCTGTCGGCGCGATGCGTGGAGAAACCCGCTGGCTGCACCGCTTCGGATTGTGTCTCTCCAGTTAGCCATGTTTCCGTGAAGCAAAGAACGTTACAGTCTCTGATGTCCCTCTGGAATGCTACCCTTGCTCGGATTTCATCAACCTTGTTGTCAAGAGACTGGACATTGGCAAGAAGAATGCTAGGGAGTGGTGCACGATGTGCCCGTCTCCGGAGTCTGACCAGAAGACCGCTTCGTTTCCCTCTTTTTCTGAGTCGTTTTTTTTTTTGGTCGCTGCATGTGATCCACTCGGTTACACTGGTTGTAAGGCAGGACACAGGATCTGCATCGCGAAAAACATATTCTTGGTCATACTGATGGTGAGTTGACGCTGATCTTATATTCAGTAGTTCTTCTCGGCTGTATGTAAAGAAACCTAAGATGACCTGGGGTACTAATGTAAGAAATAACACGTAAAAAAACAAAAAACTGCATAGTTTCCTAGGAACGCGAAGCGAGGCGGCCATCTCTGTCGGCGCCGGAAGTACGACCAAGTGTCGTTCCACTTCATGATTGTGTCCCACTTGTTGTTGATTCTTCACAAAAAAATACAGTTTTATATCTTTATGTTTGAAGCCTGAAATGTGGCAAAAGGTCGCAAAGTTCAAGGGGGCCGAATACTTTCGCAAGGCACTGTAAGCTTTTCCGTTTACTGACACCTGCCATATTCAACGGGTGTTGAGCATTCGTAAAATCGTCCCTGAGACGGTTTCTGAGCTTCCCTGAGACGGTTTCTGAGCTTCCCTGAGACGTTTTCTGACAGTTTGCGCAGAAATTCTTCAGTTGTGCAAACCCACAGTTTCATCAGTTGTCTGGGTGGCTGGTCTCAGACGATCCCGCAGGTGAAGAAGCCGGATGTGGAGGTCTTTGGCTGGTGTGGTTACACGTGGTCTGCAGTTCTGCACACATTTTGAGATAAATAAGCTTTTTGTGTGTATGGAAAATATCTGGGGTCTTTTATTTCAGACTATGAAACGAAGGGACAAACACTTACTATGTTGTGTTTATATTTGTTCAGAGTATATAGAGAGATACAAACAACATTGTAAATACCACCAATATTTATCTGTCTATTTATCTACCCCTGCTATTCATACTAAAACTATTTGCACATTGCTAAAACAACGATAATAGATAATATAGATGATAATATAACACTTGAAATGTCTTCATCTTTTTGTAACCTTTTTACATGCAATGTTTACTGTTAAATTCTAATAGTCTAATTTTAGTTTATTTCACTTGCTTAGGAAATGTAAACATATGTTTCCCATGCCAAGAAAGAAACCCCAATTAATAGAGAGCGAAACAGAGGGAGATATACACACACTGTGAGAGAGAGAGAGAGAGAGAGAGAGAGAGAGAGAGAGAGAAAGAGAGAGAGAAAGAGAGAGAGACAGAGAGAGAGAGAGAGACAGAGAGAGAGAGAAAGAGACATAGAGAGAGACAGAGAGAGACAGAGAGAGAGAGAGACAGAGAGAGACAAAGGCAAAGTCTTCTCATGCTTTGTTGATTTCAAAAAAGCCTTCGACTCAATCTGGCATGAGGGTCTGCTATACAAACTGATGGAAAGTGGTGTTGGGGGAAAAACATACGACATTATAAAATCCATGTACACAAACAACAAGTGTGCGGTTAAAATTGGCAAAAAACACACACATTTCTTCACACAGGGTCGTGGGGTTAGACAGGGATGCAGCTTAAGCCCCACCCTCTTCAACATATATATCAACGAATTGGCGAGGGCACTAGAAAAGTCTGCAGCACCCGGCCTCCCCCTGCTAGAATCCGAAGTCAAATGTCTGCTGTTTGCTGATGATCTGGTGCTTCTGTCACCAACCAAGGAGGGCCTACAGCAGCACCTAGATCTTATGCACAGATTCTGTCAGACCTGGGCCCTGACAGTAAATCTCAGTAAGACCAAAATAATGGTGTTCCAAAAAGGTCCAGTCACCAGGACCACAAATACAAATTCCATCTAGACACTGTTGCCCTAGAGCACACAAAAAACTATACATACCTTGGCCTAAACATCAGCACCACAGGTAACTTCCACAAAGCTGTGAACGATCTGAGAGACAAGGCAAGAAGGGCATTCTATGCCATCAAAAGAAACATACATTTCAACATACCAATTAGGATCTGGCTAAAAATACTTGAATCAGTCATAGAGCCCATTGCCCTTTATGGTTGTGAGGTCTGGGGTCCGCTCACCAACCAAGACTTCACAAAATGGGACAAACACCAAATTGAGACTCTGCACGCAGAATTCTGCAAAAATATCCTCCGTGTACAACGTAGAACACCAAATAATGCATGCAGAGCAGAATTAGGCCGATACCCACTAATTATCAAAATCCAGAAAAGAGCTGTTAAATTCTACAACCACCTAAAAGGAAGCGATTCACAAACCTTCCATAACAAAGCCATCACCTACAGAGAGATGAACCTGGAGAAGAGTCCCTAAGCAAGCTGGTCCTGGGGCTCTGTTCACAAACACACACTACAGAGCCCCAGGACAGCAGCACAATTAGACCCAACCAAATCATGAGAAAACAAAAAGATAACTACTTAACACATTGGAAAGAATTAACAAAAAAACAGAGCAAACTAGAATGCTATTTGGCCCTACACAGAGAGTACACAGCGGCAGAATACCTGACCACTGTGACTGACCCAAAATTAAGGAAAGCCTTGACTATGTACAGACTCAGTGAGCATAGCCTTGCTATTGAGAAAGGCCGCCGTAGGCAGACATGGCTCTCAAGAGAAGACAGGCTATGTGCTCACTGCCCACAAAATGAGGTGGAAACTGAGCTGCACTTCCTAACCTCCTGCCCAATGTATGACCATATTAGAGAGACATATTTCCCTCAGATTACACAGATCCACAAAGAATTCGAAAACAAATCCAATTTTGAAAAACTCCCATATCTACTGGGTGAAATTCCACAGTGTGCCATCACAGCAGCAAGATTTGTGACCTGTTGCCACGAGAAAAGGGCAACCAGTGAAGAACAAACACCATTGTAAATACAACCCATATTTATGCTTATTTATTTTATCTTGTGTCCTTTAACCATTTGTACATTGTTAGAACACTGTATATATATATAATATGACATTTGTAATGTCTTTACTGTTTTGAAACTTCTGTATGTGTAATGTTTACTGTTAATTTTTGTTGTTTTTCACTTTATATATTCACTTTGTATGTTGTCTACCTCACTTGCTTTGGCAATGTTAACACATGTTTCCCATGCCAATAAAGCCCTTGAATTGAATTGAATTGAATTGAGAGAAAGAGAGAGAGAGAGAGAAAGAGACAGAGAGAGGGACAGAGAGAGAGAGAGAGAGAAAGAGACAGAGAGACAGAGAGAGAGAGTGTACTCAGTGCAGTAGCTGAAAGCAACTCACACTCCTTGGCTCAGGTGTCAAAGGGGTAAAAGAGGGTGGACCCAAATGAGAGAAATGAATAACCCAGTCGGGTGTGGAAAAGTAGACACATACTGTCCAAGGAGAGGTTTCAATGTGTTATTCTGGATGCAGCTGTGACGACACCAGAAGAACTGATCCAATTAAAACTTGTAATTGCTCCGCTAATTCCCCCTGTTCATTTCTCCCTGGGTGCGCAGAGGTGGAAGCACAATAGGCAAAACTCTCCTGTCTTCTCTCCTCTCCTCTGCTCTCTCTCTCTTTCTGGCTCTTGGAATAGCTCATCTCTGCCCCCCATCCCCGCCAGTACCCCCAACCCATTTCTCCGTGGAGTCTTCAAAACTCTCCTTTGTCTTTTGCCCTTGTCTCAGAATAGGTACTTACCATACTGCTTCATTTAAGAAAGATGCAGAGAAAGAAAAATGATGTTAGTGAATCAATAGTGTACATGTAGCCTAGTAGTTTTTTGGACGTATTGGTGGGAATTCAGTAGATACAGTTGAAGTCGGAAGTTTACATACACTTAGGTCATTAAAACTAGTTTTTCAACTACTCCACAAATGTCTTGTAAACAAACTATAGTTTTGTCAAGTCAGTTAGGAAAACTACTTTGTGCATGACACAAGTAATTTTTACAACAATTGTCTACAGACAGATTATTTCAATTATAATTCACTGTATCACAATTCCAGTGGGTTAGAAGTTTACATACACTAAGTTGACTGTGCCTTTAAACAGCTTGGAAAATTCCAGAAAATTATGTCATGGCTTTAGAAGCATCTGATAGGCTAATTGACATCATTTGAGTTAATTGAAGGTGTACCTGTGGATGTATTTCGAGGCCTACCTTCAAACTCAGTGCCTCTTTGCTTGAGATCATGGGAAAATCAAAAGAAATCAGCCAAGACCTCAGAAAAAAATGGTAAACCTCCACAAGTCTAGTTCATCCCTGGGAGAAATTTCCAAACGCCTGAAGGTACCATGTTCATCTGTACAAACAATAGTACGCAAGAATAAACACCACGGGTCCACGCAGCCATCATACCGCTCAGGAAGGAGATGCGTTCTGTCTCCTAGTGATGAACTTACTTTGTTGCGAAAAGTGCAAATCAATCCCAGAACCTCTGCAAAGGACCTTGTGAAGATGCTGGAGGAAACAGGTACATAAGTATCTATATCCAGAGTAAAACTAGTCCTATATCGACATAACCTGATAGGCCACCCAGCAAGGAAGAAGCCACTGCTCCAAAACCGCAATAAAAAAGCCAAACTACGGTTTGCAACTGCACATGGGGACAAAGATTGTACTTTTTGGAGAAATTTCCTCTGGTCTGATGAAACAAAAATAGAACTGTTTGTCCATAATGACCATCGTTATGTTTGGAGGAAAAAGGGGAACGCTTGCAAGCCGAAGAACATCCCAACCATGAAGCACGGGGGTGGCAGCATCATGTTGTGGGGGTGCTTTGCTGCAGGAGGGACTGGTGCACTTCAGAAAATAGATGGCATCATGAGGTAGGAAAATTATGTGGATATATTGAAGCAACATCTCAAGACATCAGTCAGGAAGTTAAAGCTTTGTCGCAAATGGGTCTTCCAAATGGACAATGACCCCAAGCATACTTCCAAAGTTGTGGCAAAATGGCTTAAGGACAACAAAGTCAAGGTATTGGAGTGGCCATCACAACACCCTGACCTCAATCCTATAGAACATTTGTGGGCAGAACTGAAAAAGCATGTGCAAGCAAGGAGGCCTACAAACCTGACTCTGTTACACCAGCTCCATCAGGAGGATTGGGCCAAAATTCACCCAACTTATTGTGGGAAGCTTGTGGAAGGCTACCCGAAACATTTGACCCAAGTTAAACAATTTAAAAGGCAATGCTACCAAATACTAATTGAGTGTATGTAAACTTCTGACCCACTGGGAATGTGATGAAAGAAATCAAATCTGAAATAAATCATTCTCTCTGCTATTATTCTGACATTTCACATCCTTAAAATAAAGTGGTGATCCTAACTGACCGAAGACAGGGATGTCAGGAATTGTGAAGAACTGAGTTTAAATCTACTTGGCTATGGTGTATGTAAACTTCAGACTTCAACTGCACACACACACACACACACACACACACTATCTGTCAGTGGTCTAGGTAGGCAGTCCATTGAATTCTCATCCGTCATGGTTAGTTACACGCCTGTCAGCTGCTCTCCCACTACCCAGCAGTCTAGCCCTGACCCCTGACCCCTGACTTGGAAGCATTACATTTAAATCAAATTACATGCCCTATTTGCTTTAACTTTCCTTCTGAAGCCAGCAGAGTGAGACATCTGTCTGTCTGTCTGGGCCTGTTAGGGTTAACCCCAGACACGCCAACCACAACAACGTGTGTGTGTGTTTGTGTGTGCGTGTGTGTGTGCGTGCGTGTGTGTGTGCATGTGTGTGTGTGTGTGTATAGGTGTAGGTAAGTGGGTTTGTTTGAGTGCTGAGGAGGTGATTGACAACCTGATGGAAATACAATATCTTGCAGAATACGACAATAAAAAGAGATGGGACTCATTCTATTCAGTACTACTGAATGTGAGAGAGAAGCCTTCTGTCTCTTCATGTTTAGCCATTAAGTCTGGTGTCACGGCTTTGCTGCCTTTGTCAGTTGCAGATGTCCCTCACTGAAGGAGAGTGTATGTGTGTGTATGTGTGCGTGTGTCCTGCCTAAATAATAACAGCCTCATTAGCACAGCAGTGAGAGGTGTGTTTCCTTATATATATGTGTGTGTGTGTGTGTGTGTGTGTGTGTGTGTCCTTGTGACAAGTATCTCCAGTCATAGACTCAACATGGTGTGTAAATGCCGCAAAGAAAAAGGAATGAGAGAGAAAGGTAGAGGTGGAGGCTATAGGGAGGGATGGAGAGATGGATGGAGAGAGAGGGAATGAGAGAGAAAGGTAGAGGTGGAGGCTATAGGGAGGGATGGAGAGATGGATGGAGAGATGGATGGAGAGAGAGGGAATCAGAGAGAAAGGTAGAGGTGGAGGCTATAGGGAGGGATGGAGAGATGGATGGAGAGAGAGGGAATCAGAGAGAAAAGTAGAGGTGGAGGCTATAGGGAGGGATGGAGAGATGGGTGGAGAGAGAGGGAATCAGAGAGAAAGGTAGAGGTGGAGGCTATAGGGAGGGATGGAGAGATGGATGGAGAGAGAGGGAATGAGAGAGAAAGGCAGAGGTGGAGGCTATAGGGAGGGATGGAGAGATGGATGGAGAGATGGATGGAGAGAGAGGGAATCAGAGAGAAAGGTAGAGGTGGAGGCTATAGGGAGGGATGGAGAGATGGATGGAGAGAGAGGGAATGAGAGAGAAAGGTAGAGGTGGAGGCTATAGGGAGGGATGGAGAGATGGATGGAGAGAGAGGGAATCAGAGAGAAAAGTAGAGGTGGAGGCTATAGGGAGGGATGGAGAGATGGGTGGAGAGAGAGGGAATCAGAGAGAAAAGTAGAGGTGGAGGCTATAGGGAGGGATGGAGAGATGGATGGAGAGAGAGGGAATGAGAGAGAAAGGTAGAGGTGGAGGCTATAGGGAGGGATGGAGAGATGGGTGGAGAGAGAGGGAATCAGAGAGAAAGGTAGAGGTGGAGGCTATAGGGAGGGATGGAGAGATGGATGGAGAGATGGATGGAGAGAGAGGGAATCAGAGAGAAAGGTAGAGGTGGAGGCTATAGGGAGGGATGGAGAGATGGATGGAGAGAGAGGGAATCAGAGAGAAAAGTAGAGGTGGAGGCTATAGGGAGGGATGGAGAGATGGGTGGAGAGAGAGGGAATCAGAGAGAAAGGTAGAGGTGGAGGCTATAGGGAGGGATGGAGAGATGGATGGAGAGAGAGGGAATGAGAGAGAAAGGCAGAGGTGGAGGCTATAGGGAGGGATGGAGAGATGGATGGAGAGATGGATGGAGAGAGAGGGAATCAGAGAGAAAGGTAGAGGTGGAGGCTATAGGGAGGGATGGAGAGATGGATGGAGAGAGAGGGAATGAGAGAGAAAGGTAGAGGTGGAGGCTATAGGGAGGGATGGAGAGATGGATGGAGAGAGAGGGAATCAGAGAGAAAGGTAGAGGTGGAGGCTATAGGGAGGGATGGAGAGATGGGTGGAGAGAGAGGGAATCAGAGAGAAAGGTAGAGGTGGAGGCTATAGGGAGGGATGGAGAGATGGATGGAGAGAGAGGGAATCAGAGAGAAAGGTAGAGGTGGAGGCTATAGGGAGGGATGGAGAGATGGATGGAGAGAGAGGGAATGAGAGAGAAAGGTAGAGGTGGAGGCTATAGGGAGGGATGGAGAGATGGATGGAGAGAGAGGGAATCAGAGAGAAAAGTAGAGGTGGAGGCTATAGGGAGGGATGGAGAGATGGATGGAGAGGGAAATGGAGAGAGAGGGAATGAGAGAGAAAGGTAGAGGTGGAGGCTATAGGGAGGGATGGAGAGATGGATGGAGAGAGAGGGAATGAGAGAGAAAGGTAGAGGTGGAGGCTATAGGGAGGGATGGAGAGATGGATGGAGAGAGAGGGAATGAGAGAGAAAGGTAGAGGTGGAGGCTATAGGGAGGGATGGAGAGATGGATGGAGAGGGAAATGGAGAGAGAGGGAATGAGAGAGAAAGGTAGAGGTGGAGGCTATAGGGAGGGATGGAGAGATGGATGGAGAGAGAGGGAATGAGAGAGAAAGGTAGAGGTGGAGGCTATAGGGAGGGATGGAGAGATGGATGGAGAGGGAAATGGAGAGAGAGGGAATGGAAGAGAAAGGTAGAGGTGGAGGCTATAGGGAGGGATGGAGAGATGGGTGGAGAGGGAAATGGAGAGAGAGGGAATGAGAGAGAAAGGTAGAGGTGGAGGCTATAGGGAGGGATGGAGAGAGAGGGAATCAGAGAGAAAGGTAGAGGTGGAGGCTATAGGGAGATGGAGAGATGGGTGGAGAGGGAAATGGAGAGAGAAATGAGAGAGAAAGGTAGAGGTGGAGGCTATAGGAAGATGGAGAGATGGGTGGAGAGGGAAATGGAGAGAGAGGGAATGAGAGAGAAAGGTAGAGGTGGAGGCTATAGGGAGGGATGGAGAGATGGGTGGAGAGGGAAATGGAGAGAGAGGGAATGAGAGAGAAAGGTAGAGGTGGAGGCTATAGGGAGGGATGGAGAGATGGATGGAGAGAGAAAGGTAGAGGTGGAGGCTATAGGGAGGGATGGAGAGATGGGTGGAGAGGGAAATGGAGAGAGAGGGAATGAGAGAGAAAGGTAGAGGTGGAGGCTATAGGGAGGGATGGAGAGATGGATGGAGAGAGAAAGGTAGAGGTGGAGGCTATAGGGAGGGATGGAGAGATGGGTGGAGAGGGAATGAGAGAGAAAGGTAGAGGTGGAGGCTATAGGGAGGGATGGAGAGATGGATGGAGAGAGAGGGAATGAGAGAGAAAGGTAGAGGTGGAGGCTATAGGGAGGGATGGAAAGGAAAATGGAGAGAGAGGGAGTGAACATAACTTGAAGAATTTATGTTTCACTGGCATTGTGTTCCCATCTTACATCAAGGTCACTCAGGTTCCACTCAAAGCCCACATCCAGACAATATTTATTTTCACTCTGTGCCTGTGTCTGTGATAAAAATTTGAGAAAGAGTGGAGGAGGAGGAAGAGTGGATGATGAAGGGAAGGAGGAGTGGAGGAGGAGATAGAGGAGAAGTAAGGAGATGAGTCAGAAGAGAAGTCATGTGTTGAGACCAGACCTGACCAGGGTGGTTGAACCTGAATGGGTGGATAGATGGATGAAAAGATAGATGGATGGATGGCTAGAAGGATGGATGGCTAAATTGATTAATAGATAGATGGCTAGATGTATTAATAGATAGATGGGTGGCTAGATGGATGGATGGCTAGATGGATGAGTAGATACTGTAGATGGATGATGGCTAGATTGATTAATAGATAGATGGCTAGATGTATTAATAGATGGATGGATGGATGGATGGATGGATGGATGGATGGATGGATGGATGGATGGATGGATGGTGGATATATACTGTAGATGGATGGATAGATATTGTAGATAGATGGATGGATGGATGGATGGATGGATGGATGGATGGATGGATGGATGGATGGATGGATGGATGGATGGATGGATGGATGGATGGATGATAGATGGATGATAGATGGATGATAGATGGATGGATAGATAGATACTGTAGATGGATGGATAGGTGGATGGATAGATACTGTAGATGGATGGATGGATAGATACTGTAGATAGATGGATGGATAGATACTGTAGATAGATGGATGGATAGATGATGGATAGATACTGTAGATAGATGGATGGATAGATATTGTAGATAGATGGATGGATGGATGGATGGATGGATGGATGGATGGATGATAGATGGATGATAGATGGATGATAGATGGATGATAGATGGATGATAGATGGATGGATAGATAGATACTGTTGATGGATGGATAGGTGGATGGATAGATACTGTAGATGGATGGATAGATACTGTAGATAGATGGATGAATAGATGATGGATAGATACTGTAGATAGATGGATGGATAGATACTGTAGATGGATGGATAGATAGATGGATGGATGGATATACGATGGATAGATGGATGGATAGATGGATGGATTGATACTGTAGATGGATGGATAGATACTGTAGATAGATGGATGGATGGATATATACTGTAGATGGGTGGATGGATGGATAGATGGATGGATAGAGACTGTAGATAGATGGATGGATAGAGACTGTAGATAGATGGATGGATAGATGGATGGATAGATACTGTGGATGGATGGATGATGGATGGATGGATGGATGGATGGATGGATGGATGGATGGATGGATGGATACTGTAGATAGATGGATGGATAGATACTGTAGATAGATGGATGGATAGATACTGTAGATAGATGGATGGATAGATGATGGATAGAGACTGTAGATAGATGGATGGATAGATATTGTAGATAGATGGATGGATGGATAGATGGATGGATAGATACTGTAGATGGATGGATGGATGGATGGATGGATGGATGGATGGATGGATGGATGGATGATGGATGGATGGATGGATGGATGGATGGATACTGTAGATAGATGGATGGATAGATACTGTAGATAGATGGATGGATAGATACTGTAGATAGATGGATGGATAGATGATGGATAGAGACTGTAGATAGATGGATGGATAGATATTGTAGATAGATGGATGGATGGATAGATGGATGGATAGATACTGTAGATGGATGGATGGATGGATGGATGGATGGATGGATGGATGGATGGATGGATGGATGGATGGATGGATGGATGGATACTGTAGATAGATGGATGGATTGATGATGGATAGATACTGTAGATAGATGGATGGATAGATACTGTAGATAGATGGATGGATAGATGATGGATAGATACTGTAGATAGATGGATGGATAGATATTGTAGATAGATGGATGGATGGATAGATGGATGGATGGATAGATACTGTAGATGGATGGATGGATAGATGGATGGATGGATACTGTAGATGGATGGATGGATGGATGGATGGATGGATGGATGGATGGATGGATGGATGGATGGATGGATGGATGGATGGATGGATGGATGGATACTGTAGATAGATGGATGGATTGATGATGGATAGATACTGTAGATAGATGGATGGATAGATACTGTAGATAGATGGATGGATAGATACTGTAGATAGATGGATGGATAGATGATGGATAGATACTGTAGATAGATGGATGGATAGATATTGTAGATAGATGGATGGATGGATAGATGGATGGATAGATACTGTAGATGGATGGATGGATGGATGGATGGATGATAGATGGATGATAGATGGATGATAGATGGATGATAGATGGATGGATAGATAGATACTGTAGATGGATGGATAGGTGGATGGATAGATACTGTAGATGGATGGATAGATACTGTAGATAGATGGATGGATAGATACTGTAGATGGATCGATAGATAGATACTGTAGATGATGGATAGGTGGATGGATAGATACTGTAGATGGATGGATAGATTAGATACTGTAGATAGATGGATGAATAGATGATGGATAGATACTGTAGATAGATGGATGGATAGATACTGTAGATGGATGGATAGATAGATGGATGGATGGATATACGATGGATAGATGGATGGATAGATGGATGGATTGATACTGTAGATGGATGGATAGATACTGTAGATAGATGGATGGATGGATGGATAGATACTGTAGATGGGTGGATGGATGGATAGATGGATGGATAGAGACTGTAGATAGATGGATGGATAGAGACTGTAGATAGATGGATGGATAGATGGATGGATAGATACTGTGGATGGATGGATGGATGGATGGATGGATGGATACTGTACATATAGATAGATAGATAGATAGATAGATAGATAGATAGATAGATAGATAGATAGATAGATGCTCCAGAACTAATTAACTAGGAGATACTCCTCTGCCTACCAGCCTAGCACCTGTCTGTGGTGCTGTGTGTGTCTGTCCCTTTTTCTCTCTGTCGCCCCCCCTACACACACACACCATTCACACACTTATACACACTCCTGTTAGCTCTCTCTCCTTTGTGGCGTTCTCATCCCAAGGACGCCTGCTATTCAGACTGCAGCTCTCTCAGAGCCCACGTCCAAACTGCTGCTGCTGCTCCTGCTGCCCTCAATAATTAGTGTTCAACTAGTGAGAAGCTGCCGCTCGTTGTCTCTCTCTCCCTCCCTCACTCACACACACACACACACACACACACACACACACACACACACACACACACACACACACACACACACACACACACACACACACACACACACACACCTTCCTTTCAACATTCAATCTGCTCTTCCTCTCTTTCCTCTTTTTCCTCTCTCTCTCTCTCACCTCTCTCTCGCTCTACTCTCTCTCTTCTCTCTCTCTCTCTCTCTCTCTCTCTCTTCTCTCTTCTCTCTTCTCTCTCTCTCTCTCTCTCTCTCTCTCTCTCTCTCTCTCTCTCTCTCTCTCTCTCTCTCTGTCTCTCTCTCTCTCACCTCTCTCTCGCTCTACTCTCTCTCTTCTCTCTCTCTCTCTCTCTCTCTCTCTCTTCTCTCTTGTCTCTCTCTCTCTTCTTTCTCTCTCTCTCTCTCTTCTCTCTCTCTCCTCTCTCTCTCTCTCTCTCTCTCTCTGTCTCTCTCTCTCTCACCTCTCTCTCGCTCTACTCTCTCTCTTCTCTCTTCTCTCCTGTCATATCTCTCTCTTTCTCTCTCTCTCCCCGCTCTCCTCACTCTCCTCTTGTCTCTCTCTCCTCTCACTCTCTTCCCTCTCTCTTCTCTCTTTTCTCTCTCCGTTCTCTCTCCTCTCTTTCCTTTCTCCCTTCTCTCTCCTCTCTTTCTTCTCTTCCTTCTCTCTCCTCTCTTTCTTTTCTCCCTTCTCTCTTCTCTTTCCTCTCTCCCCTCTCTCTCCTCTCTTTCCTCTCTTCTCTCTCTCCTACTCTTAACATCTGCTGTATTCACTTGGTTGTTTCTGTTATAAACTATATTATAAACGCTTTGGTCCAGGATGCTGATTGGCTGAAACTCTGCTTCCTGTTGTGCGCACGTTGGTAACCAGTTTATAATAGCAATAAGGCACCTCGGGGGTTTATGGGATATGCACAACACAACATGGAGTGCCTGGATACAGCCCTTAGCAGTGGTATAATGGCTATATACCACAACTCCTCGGGCCTTATCGTTTAATTATAAACCAGGTAGTTTGGATACTGGACACTGATTGGCTAAAACAGCATTTAGCCGTGTGTATGTGAGACCGTATACCATGACTACGATCTTTTGCCTTTTCACCTCGATAAAATGGCTACATCAAAAATAGTTTGACATGCCGATGTTCAAAATAAGCATTTATATTAACTTGAGAGAAACCAAAATGAAAAGAACATTGTGAAGCAAACAAATTGTCCACTTACCTGCTTCACTGACTGGTGTGCAGAAAAAGGGCAACATTGTGAGTTTGGGAAAACAACAAAAATGGAGCTGAACGTCATTCTACGGGACTTGTATGGTTCAGTGAGAAACATGAATGCTGAAGAATATAGGAGATCAGCTACGCTGGACTCAGAGTCAGAGTGTAGCTGGTTTGAACTGGCATATCAACAACCCCCCTCTCAGTTTGATATGGAGTGTACAGAAGGACACCGAATTCCCAACGAGCAACAATGTGTCTGTCGGCGTAATTAAAAAGTTGAGGGAAGAGGGGCGTGACAAAGCTGCCCACCAGTGAAAGGCTACATTAGCTAGCTAAATCATTCTAATGTACGCTGACAATATAACCAGTAGCTATGTAGGCCTAACTATTGGTTAACACTATTTTGGCTTATGTTTCAGCTACACAAAAGAGCCAATGGGAGTGAATGCCCTCGCAACAATGCTGCCAAAGATCTGCAATATAGCTCTCCTGTTGCAGATCTACACAAACATCCTGTCTTCCAACCACCATGATCCAGACACTGTCGTGTGACAGAGGCTCTAGAAGTACAGTCCGGCAGAGGACACAGATTCTAAACCTCTCTTCAAAGTTACTGGAGGCCAAACCTGGACGCAGTGGAGCACTATTCTCTCTGACAACACAGCAGCAGCTCCCCCAGTTAAAAGAACGGCATTCATTTCAAGCAGCATGGAGCCAACAAACGACAACATGGGCAAGCCAACAACAAACAACAACATGGGCAAGCCAACAACAAACAACAACATGGGCAAGCCAACAACAAACAACAACATGGGCAAGCCAACAACAATTGACAACATGGGCAAGCCAAAAACAAACAACAACATGGGCAAGCCAACAACAAACAACAACATGGGCAAGCCAACAACAAACGACAACATGGGCAAGCCAACAACAAACGACAACATGGGCAAGCCAACAACAAACCACAACATGGGCAAGCCAACAACAACCAACAACATGGGCAAGCCAACAACAAACAACAACATGGGCAAGCCAACAACAAACAACAACATGGGAAAGCCAACAACAAACAACAACATGGGCAAGCCAACAACAAACCACAACATGGGCAAGCCAACAACAAACCACAACATGGGCAAGCCAACAACAAACCACAACATGGGCAAGCCAACCTATGGGAATCTCCCAATCACACCCAGATGTGATGCAGCTTGGATTTGAACCAGGACTGAAGTGATGCCTCTTGCACTGAGATGCAGTGCCTTAGACCACTGCACCACTCTGGAAACAAAATATGTTTAAATATACCCCACCCCCTCAGGTCTAACTGTTTAAATATACCACACCCCCTCAGGTCTTACTGTTTAAATATACCACACCCCCTCAGGTCTTATTGTTTAAATATACCACACCCCCTCAGGTCTTACTGTTTAAATATACCCCACCCCCTCAGGTCTTACTGTTTAAATATGCTCCACCCCCTCAGGTCTTATTGTTTAAATATGCTCCAACCCCTCAGGTCTTATTGTTTAAATATGCTCCACCCCCTCAGGTCTTATTGTTTAAATATGCTCCACCCCCAGGTCTTATTGTTTCAATATGCTCCAGGTCTTATTGTTTAAATATGCTCCACCCCCTCAGGTCTTATTGTTTAAATATGCTCCAACCCCTCAGGTCTTATTGTTTAAATATGCTCCACCCCAGGTCTTATTGTTTAAATATGCTCCAGGTCTTATTGTTTAAATATGCTCCACCCCCTCAGGTCTTATTGTTTAAATATGCTCCACCCCCTCAGGTCTTATTGTTTAAATATGCTCCACCCCATCAGGTCTTTTTGTTTAAATATGCTCCACCCCCTCAGGTATTATTGTTTAATTATACACTATATATGTTGTTGCTCCCTATCAGAATTATTCTCAGTGTATTAAGTGGAAGTTTGGGAAGAATAAGAGTGCTATAAGAGACTGGAGGCAGTGCAATCTAGTGGTTTTACAGAGTAAGATGTTCGCATGGAGTCAGAGTTATAGTTCAAATGGTCTCTGAAAGAGGTTGATGAGACAGACAGAGGTAGCAGGCATCTCTAACTTCTGTTTCAGACTAACTGACAAGCTCATGAACATATGGCTGGCACACACACACCTCCCTCCCTACCTCTCACCAAGGCTCTTGTCGACCTTCTCTCCTGCCGGGTCTGGTGCTATACAGCTGATTTATTCAAAAGGGACGAAGCTCTCATTCAATTTTCTCCATATTCATAAGCATCAGTTCGTTTCGTTTCTCACCCGCTCTCATTTCCCCTTTCAGTTCTAAATTAAAGGTACAGGGTTGAGCCAGGCCTTTCATCATGGGGTGGAGAGGAGGGGAGGAGGAGAGGAGGGGTGGCCGGCTCACTCAGAACACCACTCTGTATTTATTACCCACCCCACCTTCACTCCCACCACCACCCCTCTAAACTCTAAAGACCAGGGGTTGGTAGCCTCCAAACTCACTCAGCCCCCACCCTCAACCCTTCACCCTCCACCTCCCCTTCTCCCCTCCTCCACCCATGGCACCTGGCGAAAATGATTCATTAATTCAAATTGCAGCGTTTTGATAAGCAGCAGTTCAAAGGCATCGGCAGGGAAGAGAGAAGAGGGGCAAGAGGAGGATAGAGGAAAGGGGAGAAGAGAGAAAAAGGGAGAAAGGAGAGGGAAGAAAGAGAAATAAATAAGATGTGAACAGACAGGAGAGTGCTGAGGAGGATGAGAGGAGAGGAGAGAGGACAGGAGAGTGCTGAGGAGGAGGAGAGGAGAGGAGAGAGGACAGGAGAGTGCTGAGGAGGATGAGAGGAGAGAAGAGAGGACAGGAGAGTGCTGGGGAGGATGAGAGAGGACAGGAGAGTGCTGAGGAGGATGAGAGGAGAGGAGAGAGGACAGGAGAGTGCTGAGGAGGAGGAGAGGAGATAAGAGAGGACAGGAGAGTGCTGAGGAGGAGGAGAGGAGAGGAGAGAGGACAGGAGAGTGCTGAGGAGGATGAGAGGAGAGGAGAGAGGACAGGAGAGTGCTGAGGAGGAGGAGAGGAGAGAAGAGAGGACAGGAGAGTGCTGAGGAGGAGAGTAGAGAGGACAGGAGAGTGCTGAGGAGGATGAGAGGAGAGAAGAGAGGACAGGAGAGTGCTGAGGAGGAGGAGAGGAGAGGAGAGAGGACAGGAGAGTGCTGAGGAGGATGAGAGGAGAGGAGAGAGGACAGGAGAGTGCTGAGGAGGAGGAGAGGAGAGAAGAGAGGACAGGAGAGTGCTGAGGAGGAGAGGAGAGAGGACAGGTGAGTGCTGAGGAGGATGAGAGGAGAGGAGAGAGGAGAGAGGACAGGAAAGTGCTGAGGAGGAGGAGAGGAGAGGAGAGAGGACAGGAGAGTGCTGAGGAGGACGAGATGAGAGGAGAGAGGAGAGAGGACAGGAGAGTGCTGAGGAGGAGGAGAGGAGAGAGGAGAGAGGACAGGAGAGTGCTGAGGAGGAAGGGAGGAGAGAAGAGAGGAGAGCGTACAGGAGAGTGCTGAGGAGGAGAAGAGGAGAGGAGAGAGGACAGGAGAGTGCTGAGGAGGATGAGAGGAGAAGGAGGAGAGGAGAGAGGACAGGAGAGTGATGAGGAGGAGGAGAGCCGAAGGGGGAGAGGAGAGAGGACAGGATAGTGCTGAGGAGGAGGAGAGGAGAGGAGAGAGGAGAGAGGAGAGAGGACAGGAGAGTGCTGAGGAGGAGGAGAGGAGAGAAGAGAGAGGACAGGAGAGTGCTGAGGAGGAGGAGAGGAGAGCAGAGAGGAGAGCGTACAGGAGAGTGCTGAGGAGGAGGAGAGGAGAGGAGAGAGGACAGGAGAGTGCTGAGGAGGAGGAGAGGAGAGTGCTGAGGAGGAGGGGAGGAGAGAAGAGAGGAGAGCGTACAGGAGAGTGCTGAGGAGGAGGAGAGGAGAGGGGAGAGGACAGGAGAGTGCTGAGGATGACGAGAGGAGAGGATAGAGGACAGGAGAGTGCTGAGGTGGAGGAGAGGAGAGAGGAGAGAGGACAGGAGAGTGCTGAGGAGGAGGGGACGAGAGAAGAGAGGAGAGCGTACAGGAGAGTGCTGAGGAGGAGAGGAGAGAAGAGAGAGGACAGGAGAGTGCTGAGGAGGAGGAGAGGAGAGCAGAGAGGAGAGCGTACAGGAGAGTGCTGAGGAGGAGGAGAGGAGAGGAGAGAGGAGAGAGGACAGGAGAGTGCTGAGGAGGAGGAGAGGAGAAGGAGGAGAGGAGAGTGCTGAGGAGGAGGAGAAGAGAGAGGAGAGAGGACAGAAGACTGCTGAGGAGGACAAGATGAGAGGAGAGAGGAGAGAGGACAGGAGAGTGCTGAGGAGGAGGAGAGGAGAGGAGAGAGGAGAGAGGACTGGAGAGTGCTGAGGAGGAGGGGAGGAGAGAAGAGAGGAGAGCGTACAGGAGAGTGCTGAGGAGGAGGAGAGGAGGGGAGAGGACAGGAGAGTGCTGAGGAGGACGAGAGGAGAGGATAGAGGACAGGAGAGTGCTGAGGTGGAGGAGAGGAGAGAGGAGAGAGGACAGGAGAGTGCTGAGGAGGAGGAGAGGAGAGAGGAGAGAGGACAGGAGAGTGCTGAGGAGGAGGAGAGGAGAGGAGAGAGGAGAGAGGACAGGAGAGTGCTGAGGAGGAGGGGAGGAGAGGAGAGAGGAGAGAGGACAGGAGAGTGCTGAGGAGGAGGAGAGGAGAGGAGAAAGGACAGGAGAGTGCTGAGGAGGAGGGGAGGAGAGAAGAGAGAAGAGCGTACAGGAGAGTGCTGAGGAGGAGGAGAGGAGAGGGGAGAAGACAGGAGAGTGCTGAGGAGGACGAGAGGAGAGGATAGAGGACAGGAGAGTGCTGAGGTGGAGGAGAGGAGAGAGGAGAGAGGACAGGAGAGTGCTGAGGAGGACGAGATGAGAGAAGAGAGGAGAGAGGACAGGAGAGTGCTAGGAGGAGGAGAGGAGAGAGGAGAGAGGACAGGAGAGTGCTGAGGAGGAGGGGAGGAGAGAAGAGAGGAGAGCGTACAGGAGAGTGCTGAGGAGGAGAAGAGGAGAGAAGACAGGAGAGTGCTGAGGAGGACGAGAGGAGAAGGAGGAGAGGAGAGAGGACAGGAGAGTGATGAGGAGGAGGAGAGCCGAAGGGGGAGAGGAGAGAGGACAGGATAGTGCTGAGGAGGAGGAGAGGAGAGAGGACAGGAGAGTGCTGAGGAGGAGGGGATGAGAGAAGAGAGGAGAGCGTACAGGAGAGTGCTGAGGAGGAGGAGAGGAGAGGGGAGAGGACAGGAGAGTGCTGAGGAGGACGAGAGGAGAGGATAGAGGACAGGAGAGTGCTGTAGTGGAGGAGAGGAGAGAGGAGAGAGGACAGGAGAGTGCTGAGGAGGAGGAGAGGAGAGAGGAGAGAGGACAGGAGAGTGCTGAGGAGGAGGGGAGGAGATAAGAGAGGAGAGCGTACAGGAGAGTGCTGAGGAGGAGGAGAGGAGAGCAGAGAGGAGAGCGTACAGGAGAGTGCTGAGGAGGAGGAGAGGAGAGGAGAGAGGAGAGAGGACAGGAGAGTGCTGAGGAGGAGGAGAGGAGAGGAGAGTGCTGAGGAGGAGGGGATGAGAGAAGAGAGGAGAGCGTACAGGAGAGTGTTGAGGAGGAGGAGAGGAGAGGGGAGAGGACAGGAGAGTGCTGAGGAGGACGAGAGAGAGGATAGAGGACAGGAGAGTGCTGAGGTGGAGGAGAGGAGAGAGGAGAGAGGACAGGAGAGTGCTGAGGAGGAGGAGAGGAGAGAGGAGAGAGGAGAGGAGAGTGCTGAGGAGGAGGAGAGGAGAGGAGAGAGGAGAGAGGACAGGAGAGTGCTGAGGAGGAGGGGAGGAGAGAAGAGAGGAGAGCGTACAGGAGAGTGCTGAGGAGGAGGAGAGAGAGGGGGAGAGGACAGGAGAGTGCTGAGGAGGAGGAGAGGAGAAGGAGGAGAGGAGAGAGAACAGGGAGTGCTGAGGAGGAGGAGAGCCCGAAGGGGGAGGGGAGAGGACAGGATAGTGCTGAGGAGGAGGAGAGGAGAGGAGAGAGGAGAGAGGACAGGAGAGTGCTGAGGAGGAGGAGAGGAGAGGAGAGAAGAGAGAGGACAGGAGAGTGCTGAGGAGGAGGAGGAGGAGAGGAGAGAGGAGAGAGGACAGGAGAGTGCTGAGGAGGAAGAGAGGAGAAGGAGGAGAGGAGAGTGCTGAGGAGGAGGAGAAGAGAGAGAAGAGAGGACAGAAGAGTGCTGAGGAGGACAAGATGAGAGGAGAGGAGAGAGGACAGGAGAGTGCTGAGGAGCAGGAGAGGAGAGGAGAGAGGAGAGAGGACAGGAGAGTGCTGAGGAGGAGGGGAGGAGAGAAGAGAGAGAGCATACAGGAGAGTGCTGAGGAGGAGGAGAGGAGAGGAGAGAGGACAGGGGAGTGCTGAGGAGGAGGAGAGGGAGAGGATAGAGGACAGAAGAGTGCTGAGGAGGACGAGAAGAGAAGGGGAGGGAGAGAGGACAGGAGAGTGCTGAGGAGGAGGGGATGAGAGAAGAGAGGAGAGCGTACAGAGAGTGTTGAGGAGGAGGAGAGGAGAGGGGAGGACAGGAGAGTGCTGAGGAGGACGAGAGGAGAGGATAGAGGACAGGAGAGTGCTGAGGTGGAGGAGAGGAGAGAGGAGAGAGGAAAGGAGAGTGCTGAGGAGGAGGAGAGGAGAGAGGAGAGAGGAGAGGAGAGTGCTGAGGAGGAGGAGAGGAGAGGAGAGAGGAGAGAGGACAGGAGAGTGCTGAGGGAGGAGGGGAGGAGAGAAGAGAGGAGAGCGTACAGGAGAGTGCTGAGGGAGAGGAGGAGAGGAGAGGGGAGAGGACAGGAGAGTGCTGAGGAGGAGGAGAGGAGAAGGAGGAGAGGAGAGAGAACAGGGAGTGCTGAGGAGGAGGAGAGCCCGAAGGGGGGGGGAGAGAGAGGACAGGATAGTGCTGAGGAGGAGGAGAGGAGAGGAGAGAGGAGAGAGGACAGGAGAGTGCTGAGGAGGAGGAGAGGAGAGGAGAGAAGAGAGAGGACAGGAGAGTGCTGAGGAGGAGGAGAGGAGAGGAGAGAGGAGAGAGGACAGGAGAGTGCTGAGGAGGAAGAGAGGGGAAGGAGGAGAGGAGAGTGCTGAGGAGGAGGAGAAGAGAGAGAAGAGAGGACAGAAGAGTGCTGAGGAGGACAAGATGAGAGGAGAGGAGAGAGGACAGGAGAGTGCTGAGGAGCAGGAGAGGAGAGGAGAGAGGAGAGAGGACAGGAGAGTGCTGAGGAGGAGGGGAGGAGAGAAGAGAGGAGAGCATACAGGAGAGTGCTGAGGAGGAGGAGAGGAGAGGAGAGAGGACAGGGGAGTGCTGAGGAGGAGGAGAGGAGAGAGGATAGAGGACAGAAGAGTGCTGAGGAGGACGAGAAGAGAAGGGGAGAGGAGAGAGGACAGAGAGTGCTGAGGAGGAGGAGAGGAGAAGGAGGAGAGGATAGAGGACAGGGGAGTGCTGAGGAGGAGGAGAGGAGAAGGAGGAGAGGCGAGAGGACAGGAGAGTGCTGAGGAGGAGGAGAGGAGAGAGGAGAGAGGACAGGAGAGTGCTGAGGAGGAGGAGAGGAGAGAGGAGAGAGGACAGAAGAGTGCTGAGGAGGACAAGAGGAGAAGGGGAGAGGAGAGAGGACAGGAGAGTGCTGAGGAGGAGGAGAGGAGAGAGGAGAGAGGACAGGAGAGTGCTGAGGAGGAGAGGAGAGGAGAGAGAGGACAGAAGAGTGCTGAGGAGGACGAGAGGAGAATGAGGAGAGGAGAGAAGACAGGAGATTACTGAGGAGGAGGAGAGGAGAAGGAGGAGAGGAGAGAGGACAGGGGAGTGCTGAGGAGGAGGAGAGCAGAAGGGGGAGAGGAGAGAGGACAGGAGAGTGCTGTGGAGGAGGAGAGGAGAGGAAGAGGAGAGAGGACAGGAAAGTGCTGATGAGGAGGAGAGGAGAAGGGGAAAGGAGAGGAGAAGAAAGGACCGGTGAGTGCTGAGGAGGAGGAGAGGACAGGAGAGTGCTGAGGAGGAGGAGAGGAGAGGATAGAGGACAGGAGAGTGCTGAGGAGGACGAGGGGAGAAGGGGGAGAGGAGAGGGGACAGGAGAGTGCTGAGGAGGAGAGGAGAGAGAGGGAGAGAGGACAGGAGAGTGCTGAGGAGGAGGAGAGAGGAGAGAGGAGAGAGGAGGAAATTGCTGAGGAGGAGAGGAGAAGGAGGACAGGAGAGTGGACAAGAAAGTGCTGAGGAGAGGAGAGGAGAGAGGAGAGAGGACAGGAGAGTGCTGAGGAGGATGAGAGGAGAGGAGAGAGGACAGGAGAGTGCTGAGGAGGAGGAGAGGAGAGAAGAGAGGACAGGAGAGTGCTGAGGAGGAGGAGAGGAGAGGAGAGAGGACAGGAGAGTGCTGAGGAGGATGAGAGGAGAGGAGAGAGGACAGGAGAGTGCTGAGGAGGAGGAGAGGAGAGAAGAGAGGACAGGAGAGTGCTGAGGAGGAGAGGAGAGAGGACAGGAGAGTGCTGAGGAGGATGAGAGGAGAGAAGAGAGGACAGGAGAGTGCTGAGGAGGAGGAGAGGAGAGGAGAGAGGACAGGAGAGTGCTGAGGAGGAAGAGAGGAGTGGAGAGAGGACAGGAGAGTGCTGAGGAGGAGGAGAGGAGAGAAGAGAGGACAGGAGAGTGCTGAGGAGGAGAGGAGAGAGGACAGGTGAGTGCTGAGGAGGATGAGAGGAGAGAAGAGAGGAGAGAGGACAGGAAAGTGCTGAGTAGGAGGAGAGGAGAGGAGAGAGGACAGGAGAGTGCTGAGGAGGGCGAGATGAGAGGAGAGAGGAGAGAGGACAGGAGAGTGCTGAGGAGGAGGAGAGAGAGAGGAGAGAGGACAGGAGAGTGCTGAGGAGGAGGGGAGGAGAGAAGAGAGGAGAGCTTACAGGAGAGTGCTGAGGAGGAGGAGAGGAGAGGAGAGAGGACAGGAGAGTGCTGAGGAGGACGAGAGGAGAAGGAGGAGAGGAGAGAGGACAGGAGAGTAATGAGGAGGAGGAGAGCCGAAGGGGGAGAGAAGAGAGGACAGGATAGTGCTGAGGAGGAGGAGAGGAGAGGAGAGAGGAGAGAGGACAGGAGAGTGCTGAGGAGGAGGAGAGAAGAGAGAGGACAGGAGAGTGCTGAGGAGGAGGAGAGGAGAGCAGAGAGGAGAGCGTACAGGAGAGTGCTGAGGAGGAGGAGAGGATAGGAGGAGAGAGGACAGGAGAGTGCTGAGGAGGAGGAGAGGAGAAGGAGGAGAGGAGAGTGCTGAGGAGGAGAAGAGAGAGGAGAGAGGGACAGAAGACTGCTGAGGAGGACAAGATGAGAGGAGAGAGGAGAGAGGACAGGAGAGTGCTGAGGAGGAGGAGAGGAGAGGAGAGAGGACAGGAGAGTCCTGAGGAGGAGGGGAGGAGAGAAGAGAGGAGAGCGTACAGGAGAGTGCTGAGGAGGAGGAGAGGAGAGGGAAGAGGACAGGAGAGTGCTGAGGAGGACGAGAGGAGAGGATAGAGGACAGGAGAGTGCTGAGGAGGACGAGGGGAGAAGGGGGAGAGGAGAGGGGACAGGAGAGTGCTGAGGAGTATGAGAGGAGAGGAGAGAGGAGAGAGGACAGGAGAGTGCTGAGGAGGAGGAGAGGAGAGGAGAGAGGAGAGAGGACAGGAAATTGCTGAGGAGGAGAGGAGAAGGAGGACAGGAGAGTGGACAAGAAAGTGCTGAGGAGAGGAGAGGAGAGAGGAGAGAGGACAGGAGAGTGCTGAGGAGGATGAGAGGAGAGGAGAGAGGACAGGAGAGTGCTGAGGAGGAGGAGAGGAGAGAAGAGAGGACAGGAGAGTGCTGAGGAGGAGGAGAGGAGAGGAGAGAGGACAGGAGAGTGCTGAGGAGGATGAGAGGAGAGGAGAGAGGACAGGAGAGTGCTGAGGAGGAGGAGAGGAGAGAAGAGAGGACAGGAGAGTGCTGAGGAGGAGAGGAGAGAGGACAGGAGAGTGCTGAGGAGGATGAGAGGAGAGAGGAGAGAGGACAGGAGAGTGCTGAGGAGGAGGAGAGGAGAGGAGAGAGGACAGGAGAGTCCTGAGGAGGAGGGGAGGAGAGAAGAGAGGAGAGCGTACAGGAGAGTGCTGAGGAGGAGGAGAGGAGAGGGGAGAGGACAGGAGAGTGCTGAGGAGGACGAGAGGAGAGGATAGAGGACAGGAGAGTGCTGAGGTGGAGGAGAGGAGAGAGGAGAGAGGACAGGAGAGTGCTGAGGAGGAGGAGAGGAGAGAGGAGAGAGGACAGGAGAGTGCTGAGGAGGACGAGAGGAGAGGATAGAGGACAGGAGAGTGCTGAGGTGGAGGAGAGGAGAGAGGAGAGAGGACAGGAGAGTGCTGAGGAGGAGGAGAGGAGAGAGGAGAGAGGGACAGGAGAGTGCTGAGGAGGAGGAGAGGAGAGGAGAGAGGAGAGAGGACAGGAGAGTGCTGAGGAGGAGGGGAGGAGAGAAGAGAGGAGAGCGTACAGGAGAGTGCTGAGGAGGAGGAGAGGAGAGGGGAGAGGACAGGAGAGTGCTGAGGAGGACGAGAGGAGAGGATAGAGGACAGGAGAGTGCTGAGGTGGAGGAGAGGAGAGAGGAGAGAGGACAGGAGAGTGCTGAGGAGGAGGAGAGGAGAGAGGAGAGAGGACAGGAGAGTGCTGAGGAGGACGAGAGGAGAAGGAGGAGAGGAGAGAGAACAGGAGAGTGCTAAGGAGGAGGAGAGCCCGAAGGGGAGGGGAGAGAGGACAGGATAGTGCTGAGGAGGAGGAGAGGAGAGGAGAGAGGAGAGAGGACAGGAGAGTGCTGAGGAGGAGGAGAGGAGACGAGAGAAGAGAGAGGACAGGAGAGTGCTGAGGAGGAGGAGAGGCGAGGAGAGAGGAGAGAGGACAGGAGAGTGCTGAGGAGGAAGAGAGGAGAAGGAGGAGAGGAGAGTGCTGAGGAGGAGGAGAAGAGAGAGGAGAGAGGACAGAAGAGTGCTGAGGAGGACAAGATGAGAGGAGAGAAGAGAGAGGACAGGAGAGTTCTGAGGAGGAGGAGAGGAGAAGGAGGAGAGGAGAGAGGACATGAGAGTGCTGAGGAGGAGGAGAGAGAGAGGAGAGAGGACAGAAGAGTGCTGAGGAGGATGAGAGGAGAAGGGGAGAGGAGAGAGGACAGGAGAGTGCTGAGGAGGAGGAGAGGAGAGAGGAGAGAGGACAGGAGAGTGCTGAGGAGGAGGAGAGGAGAGAGGAGAGAGGACAGGAGAGTGCTGAGGAGGAGGAGAGGAGAAGGAGGAGAGGAGAGAGGACAGGAGAGTGCTGAGGAAGAGGAGAGGAGAAGGAGGATGAGGAGAGGAGAGAGGACAGAGAAGGCAGAGTGAAAGTAATCTAAAGAGAAGAATACACTTGAGGGTTACCTTGTCAGATAAATTTGTTTCTGACTGTGTGATTCTATTTCAACTGGTCAGGTTTGTTCACAAACAAATCTATGTAATGTAATCATTACTTAATTTACTTTAATCCAAGTTTATACATTTGATCTATCTTTAAAATTGAACCAGTAGGCCTACAGTCACTCATTTTCACTGAGTCCTACAGTATATACACTTGTAGTCCTGTTCCACCTGTAGGAGGCCCTGCCAGGCCCTGCCAGGACAATGCACTTGTAGTCCTGTTCCACCTGTAGGAGGCCCTGCCAGGCCCTGCCAGGACAATACACTTGTAGTCCTGTTCCACCTGTAGGAGGCCCTGCCAGGCCCTGCCAGGACAATGCACTTGTAGTCCTGTTCCACCTGTAGGAGGTCCTGCCAGGCCCTGCCAGGACAATGCACTTGTAGTCCTGTTCCGCCTGTAGGAGGCCCTGCCAGGCCCTGCCAGGACAATGCACTTGTAGTCCTGTTCCACCTGTAGGAGGCCCTGCCAGGCCCTGCCAGGACAATACACTTGTAGTCCTGTTCCACCTGTAGGAGGCCCTGCCAGGCCCTGCCAGGACAATACACTTGTAGTGCTGTTCCACCTGTAGGAGGCCCTGCCAGGCCCTGCCAGGATAATACACCTGTAGTCCTGTTCCACCTGTAGGAGGCCCTGCCAGGACAATGCACTTGTAGTCCTGTTCCACCTGTAGGAGGTCCTGCCAGGCCCTGCCAGGACAATACACTTGTAGTCCTGTTCCACCTGTAGGAGGCCCTGCCAGGCCCTGCCAGGACAATGCACTTGTAGTCCTGTTCCACCTGTAGGAGGCCCTGCCAGGCCCTGCCAGAACAATACACTTGTAGTCCTGTTCCACCTGTAGGAGGCCCTGCCAGGCCCTGCCAGGACAATGCACTTGTAGTCCTGTTCCACCTGTAGGAGGTCCTGCCAGGCCCTGCCAGGACAATGCACTTGTAGTCCTGTTCCGCCTGTAGGAGGCCCTGCCAGGCCCTGCCAGGACAATGCACTTGTAGTCCTGTTCCACCTGTAGGAGGCCCTGCCAGGCCCTGCCAGGACAATACACTTGTAGTCCTGTTCCACCTGTAGGAGGCCCTGCCAGGCCCTGCCAGGACAATACACTTGTAGTGCTGTTCCACCTGTAGGAGGCCCTGCCAGGCCCTGCCAGGATAATACACCTGTAGTCCTGTTCCACCTGTAGGAGGCCCTGCCAGGACAATGCACTTGTAGTCCTGTTCCACCTGTAGGAGGTCCTGCCAGGCCCTGCCAGGACAATACACTTGTAGTCCTGTTCCACCTGTAGGAGGCCCTGCCAGGCCCTGCCAGGACAATGCACTTGTAGTCCTGTTCCACCTGTAGGAGGCCCTGCCAGGCCCTGCCAGGACAATGCACTTGTAGTCCTGTTCCACCTGTAGGAGGCCCTGCCAGGCCCTGCCAGGACAATACACTTGTAGTCCTGTTCCACCTGTAGGAGACCCTGCCAGGCCCTGCCATGACAATACACTTGTAGTCCTGTTCCACCTGTAGGAGGCCCTGCCAGGTCCTGCCAGGATATTGCACTTGTAGTCCTGTTCCACCTGTAGGAGGCCCTGCCAGGCCCTGCCAGGACAATGCACTTGTAGTCCTGTTCCACCTGTAGGAGGCCCTGCCAGGCCCTGCCAGGACAATGCACTTGTAGTCCTCTCCCACCTGTAGGAGGCCCTGCCAGGCCCTGCCAGGACAATACACTTGTAGTCCTGTTCCACCTGTAGGAGGCCCTGCCAGGCCCTGCCAGGACAATGCACTTGTAGTCCTCTTCCACCTGTAGGAGGCCCTGCCAGGCCCTGCCAGGACAATACACTTGTAGTCCTGTTCCACCTGTAGGAGGCCCTGCCAGGCCCTGCCAGGTCCTGCCATTACAATACACTTGTAGTCCTGTTCCACCTGTAGGAGGCCCTGCCAGGTCCTGCCAGGACAATACACTTGTAGTCCTGTTCCACCTGTAGGAGGCCCTGCCAGGTCGTGCCAGGTCCTGCCAGGACAATACACTTGTAGTCCTGTTCCACCTGTAGGAGGCCCTGCCAGGCCCTGCCAGAACAATACACTTGTAGTCCTGTTCCACCTGTAGGAGGCCCTGCCAGGTCCTGTCTGGACAATACACTTGTAGTCCTGTTCCACCTGTAGGAGGCCCTGCTAGGCCCTGCCAGGACAATACACTTGTAGTCCTGTTCCACCTGTAGGAGGCCCTGCCAGGCCCTGCCAGGCCCTGCCAGGACAATACACTTGTAGTCCTGTTCCACCTGTAGGTGGCCCTGCCAGGCCCTGCCAGGCCCTGCCAGGACAATACACTTGTAGTCCTGTTCCACCTGTAGGAGGCCCTGCCAGGTCCTGCCAGGACAATACACTTGTAGTCCTGTTCCACCTGTAGAAGGCCCTGCCAGGTCCTGCCAGGACAATACACTTGTAGTCCTTTTCCACCTGTAGGAGGCCCTGCCAGGTCCTGCCAGGACAATACACTTGTAGTCCTGTTCCACCTGTAGGAGGCCCTGCCAGGTCCTGCCAGGACAATACACTTGTAGTCCTGTTCCACCTGTAGGAGGCCCTGCCAGGTCCTGCCAGGACAATACACTTGTAGTCCTGTTCCACCTGTAGGAGGCCCTGCCAGGCCCTGCCAGGACAATACACTTGTAGTCCTGTTCCACCTGTAGGTGGCCCTGCCAGGCCCTGCCAGGACAATACACTTGTAGTCCTGTTCCACCTGTAGGAGGCCCTGCCTGGTCCTGGCAGGACAATACACTTGTAGTCCTGTTCCACCTGTAGGTGGCCCTGCCAGGCCCTGCCAGGACAATACACTTGTAGTCCTGTTCCACCTGTAGGAGGTCCTGCCAGGCCCTGCCAGGACAATACACTTGTAGTCCTGTTCCACCTGTAGGAGGCCCTGCCAGGCCCTGCCCGGACAATACACTTGTAGTCCTGTTCCACCTGTAGGAGGCCCTGCCAGGTCCTGCCAGGACAATACACTTGTAGTCCTGTTCCACCTGTAGGAGGCCCTGCCAGGTCCTGCCAGGATATTGCACTTGTAGTCCTGTTCCACCTGTAGGAGGCCCTGCCAGGTCCTGCCAGGACAATACACTTGTAGTCCTGTTCCACCTGTAGGAGGCCCTGCCAGGCCCTGCCAGGACAATGCACTTGTAGTCCTGTTCCACCTGTAGGAGGCCCTGCCAGGCCCTGCCAGAACAATACACTTGTAGTCCTGTTCCACCTGTAGGAGGCCCTGCCAGGCCCTGCCAGGACAATGCACTTGTAGTCCTGTTCCACCTGTAGGAGGTCCTGCCAGGCCCTGCCAGGACAATGCACTTGTAGTCCTGTTCCGCCTGTAGGAGGCCCTGCCAGGCCCTGCCAGGACAATGCACTTGTAGTCCTGTTCCACCTGTAGGAGGCCCTGCCAGGCCCTGCCAGGACAATACACTTGTAGTCCTGTTCCACCTGTAGGAGGCCCTGCCAGGCCCTGCCAGGACAATACACTTGTAGTGCTGTTCCACCTGTAGGAGGCCCTGCCAGGCCCTGCCAGGATAATACACCTGTAGTCCTGTTCCACCTGTAGGAGGCCCTGCCAGGACAATGCACTGTTCCACCTGTAGTCCTGTTCCACCTGTAGGAGGTCCTGTTCCAGGCCCTGCCAGGCCAGGATATTGCACTTGTAGTCCTGTTCCACCTGTAGGAGGCCCTGCCAGGTCCTGCCAGGATAATGCACTTGTAGTCCTGTTCCACCTGTAGGAGGCCCTGCCAGGCCCTGCCAGGACAATGCACTTGTAGTCCTGTTCCACCTGTAGGAGGCCCTGCCAGGCAATGCCAGGACCTGTAATGCCACCCTGCCAGGACAATGCACTTGTAGTCCTCTTCCACCTGTAGGAGGCCCTGCCAGGCCCTGCCAGGACAATACACTTGTAGTCCTGTTCCACCTGTAGGAGGCCCTGCCAGGCCCTGCCATTACAATACACTTGTAGTCCTGTTCCACCTGTAGGAGGCCCTGCCAGGTCCTGCCAGGACAATACACTTGTAGTCCTGTTCCACCTGTAGGAGGCCCTGCCAGGTCGTGCCAGGTCCTGCCAGGACAATACACTTGTAGTCCTGTTCCACCTGTAGGAGGCCCTGCCAGGCCCTGCCAGAACAATACACTTGTAGTCCTGTTCCACCTGTAGGAGGCCCTGCCAGGTCCTGTCTGGACAATACACTTGTAGTCCTGTTCCACCTGTAGGAGGCCCTGCTAGGCCCTGCCAGGACAATACACTTGTAGTCCTGTTCCACCTGTAGGAGGCCCTGCCAGGCCCTGCCAGGCCCTGCCAGGACAATACACTTGTAGTCCTGTTCCACCTGTAGGTGGCCCTGCCAGGCCCTGCCAGGCCCTGCCAGGACAATACACTTGTAGTCCTGTTCCACCTGTAGGAGGCCCTGCCAGGTCCTGCCAGGACAATACACTTGTAGTCCTGTTCCACCTGTAGAAGGCCCTGCCAGGTCCTGCCAGGACAATACACTTGTAGTCCTTTTCCACCTGTAGGAGGCCCTGCCAGGTCCTGCCAGGACAATACACTTGTAGTCCTGTTCCACCTGTAGGAGGCCCTGCCAGGTCCTGCCAGGACAATACACTTGTAGTCCTGTTCCACCTGTAGGAGGCCCTGCCAGGTCCTGCCAGGACAATACACTTGTAGTCCTGTTCCACCTGTAGGAGGCCCTGCCAGGCCCTGCCAGGACAATACACTTGTAGTCCTGTTCCACCTGTAGGTGGCCCTGCCAGGCCCTGCCAGGACAATACACTTGTAGTCCTGTTCCACCTGTAGGAGGCCCTGCCTGGTCCTGGCAGGACAATACACTTGTAGTCCTGTTCCACCTGTAGGTGGCCCTGCCAGGCCCTGCCAGGACAATACACTTGTAGTCCTGTTCCACCTGTAGGAGGTCCTGCCAGGCCCTGCCAGGACAATACACTTGTAGTCCTGTTCCACCTGTAGCAGGCCCTGCCCGGACAATACACTTGTAGTCCTGTTCCACCTGTAGGAGGCCCTGCCAGGTCCTGCCAGGACAATACACTTGTAGTCCTGTTCCACCTGTAGGAGGCCCTGCCAGGTCCTGCCAGGATATTGCACTTGTAGTCCTGTTCCACCTGTAGGAGGCCCTGCCAGGTCCTGCCAGGACAATACACTTGTAGTCCTGTTCCACCTGTAGGAGGTCCTGCCAGGCCCTGCCAGGACAATACACTTGTAGTCCTGTTCCACCTGTAGGAGGCCCTGCCAGGTCCTGCCAGGACAATACACTTGTAGTCCTTTTCCACCTGTAGGTGGCCCTACCAGGCCCTGCCAGGACAATACACTTGTAGTCCTGTTCCACCTGTAGGAGGCCCTGCCAGGCCCTGCCAGGACAATACACTTGTAGTCCTCTTCCACCTGTAGGAGGCCCTGCCAGGCCCTGCCAGGACAATACACTTGTAGTCCTGTTCCACCTGTAGGAGGCCCTGCCAGGTCCTGCCAGGACAATACACTTGTAGTCCTGTTCCACCTGTAGGAGGCCCTGCCAGGTCCTGCCAGGATAATGCACTTGTAGTCCTGTTCCACCTGTAGGAGGCCCTGCCAGGTCCTGCCAGGACAATACACTTGTAGTCCTGTTCCACCTGTAGGAGGCCCTGCCAGGTCCTGCCAGGACAATACACTTGTAGTCCTGTTCCACCTGTAGGAGGCCCTGCCAGGTCCTGCCAGGATAATACACTTGTAGTCCTGTTCCACCTGTAGGAGGCCCTGCCAGGTCCTGCCAGGATAATGCAGGTTTCTGAAGGTTTCATTTGGCTGGAGATGAAATGTTTAATAATACATGTTGCGGAGCAGGCAGATGATGTAGTTAATTAATCATGGCAGAACAAGTCTGTATCCTTATCCACTTTAGACAGGAGCACAGGGTGACTGACCTGACCACACCTGACCTCATGTACCATCACTACAGAGGGAGGGAGGCAAGCAGGCAGGGAGGTTGTGTGTTGGTCTGTCTGTCTGTCTGTGTGTGTGTGGTGTGTGTGTGTGCGCGTGTGTGTGTGTGTGTGTGTGTGTGTGTGTGTGTGTGTGTGTGTGTGTGTGTGTGTGTGTGTGTGTGTGCGCGTGTGTGTGTGTGTGCGTGTGTGTGTGCACGTGTGTGTGCGTGTGTGTGTGTGTGTGTGTGTGTGTGTGTGTGTGTGTGTGTGTGTGTGTGTGTGTGTGTGTGTGTGTGTGTGTGTGTGTGTGTGTGTGTGTGTGTGTGTGAGACATGTATTGCGTAAGACTCATGTCCTCGTTGCTTTATGTAATAGCCTCCTATCATGCCATTACCTAATGAATGATGATTGTGATGATGAAGTAAGCTGCCCCATTGTCTGAGTGACTGTCAGACTTAGTCTTTTTGGATGGAGAGATAAGAAATGTCGTACGGACACAGGGAAGATTTTCTCACAGACACTGTCTGTCGTGTCGTCGGTGTAGAGTGTCTCATTCCCAGGCTGTTCCTCAGAAATACTGTCTCTGGGAACAAAACCAGGAAAATGACCCTGAAATCCACCATATAATGATCCTGCTCTCTCTCTCTGTCTAATTACAGACATCTCTGTCCCCTCCTTGTCGCTACCTCATCTTTCTATCCTCTCCTATCTATTCCTCCCATGTATCTCCTTCCCTCCACATGTATCTCTCCACCCCTCTACACCTCCTCCCCTACTGTCAGTATCTCTACACCTCCTCCCCTACTGGCAGTATCTCTACACCTCCTCCCCTACTGTCAGTGTCCCTACACCTCCTCCCCTACTGTCAGTATCTCTACACCTCCTCCCCTACTGTCTGTATCTCTACACCTCCTCCCCTACTGTCAGTATCTCTACACCTCCTCCCCTACTGTCTGTATCTCTCCACCCCTCTACACCCCCTCCCCTACTGTCAGTATCTCTACACCTCCTCCCCTACTGTCTGTATCTCTACACCTCCTCCCCTACTGTCAGTATCTCTACACCTCCTCCCCTACTGTCTGTATCTCTCCACCCCTCTACACCCCTCCCCTACTGTCTGTATCTCTACAACTCCTCACCTACTGTCTATATCTCTACACCTCCTCCCCTAGTGTCTGTATCTCTACACACCTCTACACCCCCTCCCCTACTGTCTGTATCTCTAGAACTCCTCCCCTACTGTCTGTATCTCTACACCTCCTCCTCTACTGTCTGTATCTCTACACCTCCTCCTCTACTGTCTGTATCTCTCCATCCCTCTACTGTCTGTATCTCTACACCTCCTCCTCTACTGTCAGTATCTCTCCATCCCTCTACTGTCAGTATCTCTCCACCCCTCTACACCTCCTCCCTTACTGTCTGTATCTCTCCACCTCCTCCTCTACTGTCTGTATCTCTCCACCCCTCTCCACCTCCTCCCCTACTGTCAGTATCTCTACACCTCCTCCCCTACTGTCAGTATCTCTACACCTCCTCCCCTACTGTGAGTATCTCTACACCTCCTCCCCTACTGTCAGTATCTCTACACCTCCTCCCCTACTGTCTGTATCTCTCCACCTCCTCCTCTACTGTCTGTATCTCTCCACCCCTCTACACCTCCTCCTCTACTGTCTGTATCTCTACACCTCCTCCCCTACTGTCAGTATCTCTACACCTCTCTACACCTCCTCCTCTACTGTATATATCTCTACACCTCCTCCTCTACTGTCAGTATCTCTCCACCTCCTCCCCTACTGTCAGTATCTCTCCACCCCTCTACACATCCTCCCCTACTGTCTGTATCTCTACACCTCCTCCCCTACTGTCAGTATCTCTCCACCCCTCTACACCTCCTCCTCTACTGTCTGTATCTCTCCATCCCTCTACAACTCCTCCCCTACTGTCTGTATCTCTACACCTCCTCACCTACTGTCTGTATCTCTACACCTCCTCACCTACTGTCTGTATCTCTACACCTCCTCACCTACTGTCTGTATCTCTACACCCCCTCACCTACTGTCTGTATCTCTACACCTCCTCACCTACTGTCTGTATCTCTCCACCTCCTCACCTACTGTCTGTATCTCTACACCTCCTTCCCTACTGTCTGTATCTCTACACCTCCTCCCCTACTGTCTGTATCTCTCCACGCCTCAACACCTCCTCCTCTACTGTCAGTATATCTCCATCCCTCTACACCTCCTCCTCTACTATCAGTATCTCTACACCTCCTCACCTACTGTCTGTATCTCTACACCTCCTCACCTACTGTCTGTATCTCTACACCTCCTCACCTACTGTCTGTATTTCTACACCTCCTCACCTACTGTCTGTATCAAGCATTTCGCTACACTCGCATTAACATCTGCTAACCATGTGTATGTGACAAATAACATTTGATTTAGCTCTACACCTCCTTCCCTACTGTCTGTATCTCTACACCTCCTCCCCTACTGTCTGTATCTCTACACCTCCTCCCCTACTGTCTGTATCTCTCCACGCCTCAACACCTCCTCCTCTACTGTCAGTATATCTCCATCCCTCTACACCTCCTCCTCTACTGTCAGTATCTCTCCACCCCTCTACACCTCCTCCCCTACTGTCTGTATCTCTATACCCCTCTACACCTCCTCCCCTACTGTCTGTATCTCTACACCTCCTCCCCTACTGTCAGTATCTCTCCACCCCTCTACACCTCCTCCTCTACTGTCTGTATCTCTCCACCCCTCTACACCTCCTCCCCTACTGTCTGTATCTCTATACCCCTCTACACCTCCTCCCCTACTGTCTGTATCTCTACACCTCCTCCCCTACTGTCAGTATCTCTCCACCCCTCTACACCTCCTCCTCTACTGTCTGTATCTCTACACCTCCTCCCCTACTGTCAGTATCTCTCCACCCCTCTACACCTCCTCCCCTGCTGTCAGTATCTCTCCACCCCTCTACACCTCCTCCCCTACTGTCAGTATCTCTCCACCCCTCTACACCTCCTCCCCTACTGTCTGTATCTCTACACCCCTCTAGATATTATAGATACTGTAGATATTGTAGATACTACAGATACTATAGATACTGTAGATACTATAGATATTATAGATACTGTAGATATTCTAGATACTGTAGATACTGTATATATTATACATACTGTAGATACTATAAATATTGTAGATATTATATATATACTGTAGATATTATAGATACTGTAAATACTATAGATACTGTAGATACTACAGATACTGTAGATATTATAGATATTGTAATACTATAGATACTGTAGATACTATAGATACGGTAGATATTATAGATACTGTAGATACTGTAGATACTATAGATATTGTAGATGCTCTAGATATTATAGATGCTCTAGATATTATAGATACTATATTTACTGTAGATATTATAGATACTGTAGATACTGTAGATATTATAGATACTATATTTACTGTAGATACTATAGATATTGTAGATGCTCTAGATATTATAGATGCTCTAGATATTATAGATACTATATTTACTGTAGATATTATAGATACTGTAGATATTATAGATATTATAGATACTGTAGATATTATAGATACTGTAGATATTGTAGATACTGTAAATACTATAGATACTGTAGATACTACAGATACTGTAGATATTATAGATATTGTAATACTATAGATACTGTAGATACTATAGATACGGTAGATATTATAGATACTGTAGATACTGTAGATACTATAGATATTGTAGATGCTCTAGATATTATAGATGCTCTAGATATTATAGATACTATATTTACTGTAGATATTATAGATACTGTAGATACTGTAGATACTATAGATACTGTAGATACTGTAGATACTATAGATACTAAATATACTGTAGATACTATAGAAACTGTAGATATTATAGATACTATTTATACTGTAGATACTGTAGATACTATAGATACTGGAGATACTGTAGATATTATACATACTGTAGATTCTATAGATACTAAAGATACTGTAGATTTTATAGATACTATATATACTGTAGATACTGTAGATATTATAGATACTGTAGATATTATAGATACTGTAGATACTATAGATACTAAAGATACTGTAGATACTATATATACTGTAGATACTGTAGATATTATAGATACTGTAGATACTGTAGATATTATAGATACTATATTTACTGTAGATACTATAGATATTGTAGATGCTCTAGATATTATAGATACTATAGATACTATAGATACTGTAGATATTATAGATACTGTATATATTATAGATACTGTATATATTATAGATACTGTAGATATTATAGATACTGTAGATATTATAGATACTGTATATATTATAGATACTGTAGATATTATAGATACTGTAGATATTATAGATACTGTATATATTATAGATACTGTAGATATTATAGATACTGTAGATATTATAGATACTGTAGATACTGTAGATACTATAGATACTGTAGATACTATATATACTGTAGATACTATAGATACTGTAGATACTATAGATACTGTAGATATTATAGATACTGTAGATATTATAGATACTATATATACTGTAGATACTGTAGATACTGTAGATACTGTAGATACTGTGGATACTGTAGATACTGTAGATACTGTAGATACTGTAGATACTGTAGATACTGTGGATACTGTAGATACTGTAGATACTATAGATACTGTAGATACTATAGATACTGTAGATACTATAGATACTGTAGATATTGTAGATACTGTAGATACTGTAGATACTGTAGATACTGTAGATACTATAGATACTGTAGATATTATAGATACTGTAGATATCATAGATACTATATATACTGTAGATACTGTAGATACTGTAGATACTGTAGATACTGTAGATATTATAGATACTGTAGATACTGTGGATACTGTAGATATTGTAGATACTATAGATACTGTAGATACTGTAGATACTATAGATACTGTAGATATTATAGATACTATATATACTGTAGATACTGTAGATACTATAGATACTGTAGATATTATAGATACTGTAGATATTATAGATACTGTAGATATTATAGATACTGTAGATACTGTGGATACTGTAGATACTATAGATACTGTAGATACTGTAGATACTGTAGATACTATAGATACTGTAGATACTATAGATACTGTAGATACTATAGATACTGTAGATATTGTAGATACTGTAGATACTGTAGATACTGTAGATATTATAGATACTATAGATACTGTAGATATTATAGATACTGTAGATACTGTAGATACTGTATATATTATAGATACTGTAGATATTATAGATACTGTATATATTATAGATACTGTATATATTATAGATACTGTATATATTATAGATACTGTAGATATTGTAGATACTGTATATATTATAGATACTGTATATATTATAGATACTGTAGATATTGTAGATACTGTATATATTATAGATACTGTAGATACTGTAGATATTATAGATACTGTAGATACTGTAGATACTGTAGATACTATAGATACTATAGATACTGTAGATACTATAGATACTGTAGATACTGTAGATACTGTAGATATTGTAGATACTGTATATATTATAGATACTGTAGATACTTTAGATACTGTATATATTATAGATACTGTAGATATTATAGATACTATATATACTGTAGATACTGTATATATTATAGATACTGTAGATATTATAGATATTATAGATACTATAGATACTGTAGATATTATAGATACTGTAGATATTATAGATACTATATATACTGTAGATACTGTAGATATTATAGATACTATAGATACTGTAGATATTATAGATATTATAGATACTATAGATACTGTAGATATTATAGATACTGTAGATATTATAGATACTATATATACTATAGATACTGTAGATATTATAGATACTATAGATACTGTAGATACTATAGATACTGTAGATACTATATTTACTGTAGATATTATAGATACTGTAGATACTGTAGATATTATAGATACTATATATACTGTAGACACTGTAGATGCTGTAGATACTATATATACTATACAGAGATACATTATAGGATTGTGGTAAATAGCAAGTCATAATTCCCCTCACCTCTCTCTCCCCTTCTATCCCCCCCTATCTCTCCCCACTCCTACCCCTCCCCTCAAGTCAGCTCCGTATCTGTGAGTGAGAGCCGGGCCTCTTTTGAGACCTGCTGATTAGGGTATTAAAAATAAATGTGGTTCCGTTAAGGGGTGTGTGGAGGAATGGCGGTAAATTCTTCTGTGTGTGTTTCTCCCCCTGTCCCTCCCTCCCCCGACATAGTGACTGATCAGGTTGAATATGATAGTAGGCCTGTCAGACCCATAATTAAGCCTATATTCTGTGAGGTCATATTGCGGGGATGCTAGCTACTGGGGTTCACACAGGGTGCTCTGTGCTTCTGCACGAACCTCTGAGGCTCTGGATCCAAGGATACAAATAGGGTTTTACATCTAATATGATCTGTAGCGAACTAGAAGTTATTTACATCCAATATGATCTGTAGCGAACTAGAAGTTATTTACATCCAATATGATCTGTAGCGAACTAGAAGTTATTTACATCCAATATGATCTGTAGCGAACTAGAAGTTGGTTAAAACTTTACATTAGAAAACTTGAGTGTCCATTGAGTTTACACAGATTTGTCTACGGCAGTCTGGTTTACAGTATAAACATAAAACATACACATTAAGCATTTCCATGTCAGCTCATCAGAGTCTCATTGAGGATTGTCACTGCAGAGGGGATAAAGGAATTTCTTTAGGCAAGTGGCACCTTTAGTGTCTGACTGGACGGCAGCATTTGGAAGGATGCGTGCAGTAGGTGGGTGGTGTTGTTGAAAATCTGGAGTGCTTTCATTGTGAGGTTCTGTGTGTTCTTGGATGTGTGGCTTCTGTTTACTTCTGACTATTTAACTGGTCTGATTGACAACTTGTGCCAGTTTACTCTTGTTCCTGACTGAGAGGTTCCCATACCAGGAGGAGATGACTCTACAGATCATTCAAAATCAGTCTTATTGGACATGTTCAGTTAGTGCCTTCCTGTCTCAGTCCATTTGGTGCCGACAGGACACACCCCCTGTTCAGTCAAAAGCTGCAGGCTGGAATAAGAAATCAATTATTGAGCTTGGACAAGATAATTAAGAATATGAATAGGATTTTACAGTTTACTGTTCCTGCCAACTCATCTCACCAGTCCTGGCTTAAAGCTTGTAATTACTATCTCTTTCTCCTCTGATGAAGTTTGATGGGAGGATGTTGGAAGAAATGAAGGTGGTCTCATCGCTACAGGTGTCCCTCAAGGCTTGGTAGGAGGACCTCTTGTTTTTGCTATAGACCAAGTCACTTGTTGTTAAAAGCAAAATCCGCCATTGAAACAATAACAAAGTGCCACTCCACCTCTGTTTTGGTAAAAGGGTCCTGGAGAAATTCAACCAGTCATACAGTAGACAGAACTCTGGATGCCAGGACTGACCATCCAAGACATCGAAATGATAAGGCTATAAAGTGTTTGTTTACATTTAGAATTTTTTACAAACATTGAAGTAAAACAAGCTTATATTTTGGGTTTTGATAGGGTACGGCAGTAGTACTAAATTATATTATTCAAGAATCAATGAGGATATATCATTAATTAATAAGTGCAAATATGGACGTAGCAACTGCAGATTGTCCCTTGAAGACTATGAATGGAATCTAGCTGTTCTGTTTCTGTCTCCTCAACTCATCTCACCATTTCAAGCTGATGTTAGTTTGTTGTTTGATATATACGTAGGCGTTGATTTAACTCCCCAGCCAGATCTGTTTCTCTCCAGGCTTTCATTAGAGGTACAAGTGGCTGTATGATTTTGTTGAGCGACTCACCACAGTGCTTGTTTGTGCTGAGTTTAGGCACAACCTAATAGATTAGAGTCATCATCTGGCTAAATTAGGCATTAATAATCAAAGGAGTGTAAACTAGGTAAATTAGGCATTAATAATCAAAGGAGTGTAAACTAGGTAAATTAGGCATTAATAATCAAAGGACGACTGGGAATTACAGGCAGCAATAGAAGCAGTACTAATCAGCAAGGAGATGGGTGAGAAAGGGGAAGGCAGGGGGGATGAAGGAGAGAAAAGATAGAGAGAGAAGAAGAGAGAGAGGGGTGAGAAAGGGGAAGACAGGAGGGGTGGTGAAGGAGAGAAAAGATAGAGAGAGAGAAGAAGAGAGAGAGTGGTGACAAAGGGGAAGACAGGAGGGGGATGAAGGAGAGAAAAGATAGAGAGAGAAGAAGAGAGAGGGGGTGAGAAAGGGGAAGACCGGAGGGGTGGTGAAGGAGAGAAAAGATAGAGAGAGAGAAGAAGAGAGAGTGGTGAGAAAGGGGAAGACAGGAGGGGGGTGAAGGAGAGAAAAGATAGAGAGAGAGGAGAGAGAGGGGTGAGAAAGGGGAAGACCGGAGGGGTGGTGAAGGAGAGAAAAGATAGAGAGAGAGAAGAAGAGAGAGTGGTGAGAAAGGGGAAGACAGGAGGGGGTGAAGGAGAGAAAAGATAGAGAGAGAAGAAGAGAGAGGGGGTGAGAAAGGGGAAGACCGGAGGGGTGGTGAAGGAGAGAAAAGATAGAGAGAGAGAAGAAGAGAGAGTGGTGAGAAAGGGGAAGACAGGAGGGGGTGAAGGAGAGAAAAGATAGAGAGAGAAGAAGAGAGAGGGGGTGAGAAAGGGGAAGACAGGAGGGGGGTGAAGGAGAGAAAAGATAGAGAGAGAGAAGAAGAGAGAGAGTGGTGACAAAGGGGAAGACAGGAGGGGTGGTGAAGGAGAGAAAAGATAGAGAGAGAAGAAGAGAGAGGGGGTGAGAAAGGGGAAGACCGGAGGGGTGAAGGAGAGAAAAGATAGAGAGAGAGAAGAAGAGAGAGAGGTGAGAAAGGGGAAGACAGGAGGGGGGGTGAAGGAGAGAAAAGATAGAGAGAGAAGAAGAGAGAGGGGGTGAGAAAGGGGAAGACAGGAGGGGGGAAGGAGAGAAAAGATAGAGAGAGAGAAGAAGAGAGAGAGTGGTGACAAAGGGGAAGACAGGAGGGGTGGTGAAGGAGAGAAAAGATAGAGAGAGAAGAAGAGAGAGGGGGTGAGAAAGGGGAAGACCGGAGGGGTGAAGGAGAGAAAAGATAGAGAGAGAGAAGAAGAGAGAGAGTGGTGACAAAGGGGAAGACAGGAGGGGTGGTGAAGGAGAGAAAAGATAGAGAGAGAAGAAGAGAGAGGGGGTGAGAAAGGGGAAGACCGGAGGGGTGGTGAAGGAGAGAAAAGATAGAGAGAGAGAAGAAGAGAGAGGGGTGAGAAAGGGGAAGACAGGAGGGGGTGAAGGAGAGAAAAGATAGAGAGAGAAGAAGAGAGAGGGTGAGAAAGGGGAAGACAGGAGGGGGGTGAAGGAGAGAAAAGATAGAGAGAGAAAGAAGAGAGAGGGGGTGAGAAAGGGGAAGACAGGAGGGGGTGAAGGAGAGAAAAGATAGAGAGAGAAGAAGAGAGAGGGGGTGAGAAAGGGAAGACCGGAGGGGTGAAGGAGAGAAAAGCTAGAGAGAGAGAAGAAGAGAGAGAGGGGTGAGAAAGGGGAAGACAGGAGGGGGTGAAGGAGAGAAAAGATAGAGAGAGAAGAAGAGAGAGGGGGTGAGAAAGGGAAGACCGGAGGGGTGAAGGAGAGAAAAGATAGAGAGAGAAAGAAGAGAGAGGGGTGAGAAAGGGGAAGACAGGAGGGGGGTGAAGGAGAGAAAAGATAGAGAGAGAAGAAGAGAGAGGGGTGAGAAAGGGGAAGACAGGAGGGGGTGAAGGAGAGAAAAGATAGAGAGAGAGAAGAAGAGAGAGGGGGGGGTGAGAAAGGGAAGACAGGAGGGGGTGAGAAAGGGGAAGAAGGAGAGAAAAAAAGATAGAGAGAGAAGAAGAGAGAGGGGGTGAGAAAGGGGAAGACAGGGGGTGAAGGAGAGAAAAGATAGAGAGAGAGAAGAAGAGAGAGAGGGTGAGAAAAGATAGAAGGGGAAGACAGGAGGGGGTGAAGGAGAGAAAAGATAGAGAGAGAGAAGAAGAGAGAGGGGGTGAGAAAGGGGAAGACAGGAGGGGGTGAAGGAGAGAAAAGATAGAGAGAGAAGAAGAGAGAGAGGGTGTGAGAAAGGGGAAGACAGGAGGGGGTGAAGGAGAGAAAAGATAGAGAGAGAGAAGAAGAGAGAGGTGGGAGAATGGGGAAGACAGGAGGGGTGGTGAAGGAGAGAAAAAGATAGAGAGAGAAAGAAGAGAGAGGGGGTGAGAAAGGGGAAGACAGGAGGGGGGAGTGAAGGAGAGAAAAGATAGAGAGAGAGAGAAGAAGAGAGAGAGAAGTGAGAAAGGGTGAAGACAGGAAGACAGGGGGGGGTGAAGGAGAGAAAAGATAGAGAGAGAAGAAGAGAGAGGGGGTGAGAAAGGGGAAGACAGGAGGGGGGTGTAAAGGAGAGAAAAGATAGAGAGAGAGAAGAAGAGAGAGGGGGTGAGAAAGGGGAAGACAGGAGGGGGTGAAGGAGAGAAAAGATAGAGAGAGAGAAGAAGAGAGAGGGGGTGAGAAAGGGGAAGACAGGAGGGGGGTGAAGGAGAGAAAAGATAGAGAGAGAGAAGAAGAGAGAGGGTGTGAGAAAGGGGAAGACAGGAGGGGGGGTGAAGGAGAGAAAAGATAGAGAGAGGTGGGAGAATGGGTAAGACAGGAGGGGGGTGAAGGAGAGAAAAGATAGAGAGAGAGAAGAAGAGAGAGGGTGAGAAAGGGAAGACAGGAGGGGGGTGAAGGAGAGAAAAGATAGAGAGAAGAGAGAGAGGTGGGAGAATGGGTAAGACAGGAGGGGGGTGAAGGAGAGAAAAGATAGAGAGAGGTGGGAGAATGGGTAAGACAGGAGGGGGTGAAGGAGAGAAAAGATAGAGAGAGAGAGAGAGAGGGGGTGAGAAAGGGGAAGACAGGAGGGGTGGTGAAGGAGAGAAAAGATAGAGAGAGAGAAGAAGAGAGAGGGTGTGAGAAAGGGGAAGACAGGAGGGGGTGAAGGAGAGAAAAGATAGAGAGAGAGAAGAAGAGAGAGGGGGTGAGAAAGGGGAAGACAGGAGGGGGGTGAAGGAGAGAAAAGATAGAGAGAGAGAAGAAGAGAGAGGGGTGAGAAAGGGGAAGACAGGAGGGGGATGAAGGAGAGAAAAGATAGAGAGAGAAGAAGAGAGAGGGGTGAGAAAGGGGAAGACAGGAGGGGGGTGAAGGAGAGAAAAGATAGAGAGAGAGAAGAAGAGAGAGTGGTGAGAAAGGGGAAGACAGGAGGGGGGGTGAAGGAGAGAAAAGATAGAGAGAGAGGAGAGAGAGGGGGTGAGAAAGGGGAAGACCGGAGGGGTGGTGAAGGAGAGAAAAGATAGAGAGAGAGAAGAAGAGAGAGTGGTGAGAAAGGGGAAGACAGGAGGGGGTGAAGGAGAGAAAAGATAGAGAGAGAAGAAGAGAGAGGGGGTGAGAAAGGGGAAGACCGGAGGGGGTGGTGAAGGAGAGAAAAGATAGAGAGAGAAGAAGAGAGAGTGGTGAGAAAGGGGAAGACAGGAGGGGGTGAAGGAGAGAAAAGATAGAGAGAGAAGAAGAGAGAGGGGGTGAGAAAGGGGAAGACAGGAGGGGGGTGAAGGAGAGAAAAGATAGAGAGAGAGAAGAAGAGAGAGAGGGTGACAAAGGGGAAGACAGGAGGGGTGGTGAAGGAGAGAAAAAAAGATAGAGAGAGAAGAAGAGAGAGAGGGGGGTGAGAAAGGGAAGACCGGAGGGGTGAAGGAGAGAAAAGCTAGAGAGAGAGAAGAAGAGAGAGAGGGGTGAGAAAGGGGAAGACAGGAGGGGGTGAAGGAGAGAAAAGATAGAGAGAGAAGAAGAGAGAGGGGGTGAGAAAGGGGAAGACAGGAGGGGGGTGAAGGAGAGAAAAGATAGAGAGAGAGAAGAAGAGAGAGAGTGGTGACAAAGGGGAAGACAGGAGGGGTGGTGAAGGAGAGAAAAGATAGAGAGAGAAGAAGAGAGAGGGGTGAGAAAGGGGAAGACCGGAGGGGTGAAGGAGAGAAAAGCTAGAGAGAGAGAAGAAGAGAGAGAGTGGTGACAAAGGGGAAGACAGGAGGGGTGGTGAAGGAGAGAAAAGATAGAGAGAGAAGAAGAGAGAGGGGTGAGAAAGGGGAAGACCGGAGGGGTGGTGAAGGAGAGAAAAGATAGAGAGAGAGAAGAAGAGAGAGTGGTGAGAAAGGGGAAGACAGGAGGGGGGTGAAGGAGAGAAAAGATAGAGAGAGAAGAAGAGAGAGTGGTGAGAAAGGGGAAGACAGGAGGGGGGTGAAGGAGAGAAAAGATAGAGAGAAAGAAGAGAGAGGGGGTGAGAAAGGGGAAGACAGGAGGGGGTGAAGGAGAGAAAAGATAGAGAGAGAAGAAGAGAGAGGGGGTGAGAAAGGGGAAGACCGGAGGGGTGAAGGAGAGAAAAGAAGAGAGAGAAAGAAGAGAGAGAGAGGGTGAGAAAGGGGAAGACAGGAGGGGGGTGAAGGAGAGAAAAGATAGAGAGAGAAGAAGAGAGAGGGGGTGAGAAAGGGGAAGACCGGAGGGGTGAAGGAGAGAAAAGCTAGAGAGAGAGAAGCAGAGAGAGAGGGGTGAGAAAGGGGAAGACAGGAGGGGGGTGAAGGAGAGAAAAGATAGAGAGAGAAGAAGAGAGAGGGGGTGAGAAAGGGGAAGACAGGAGGGGGGTGAAGGAGAGAAAAGATAGAGAGAGAGAAGAAGAGAGAGGGGGTGAGAAAGGGGAAGACAGGAGGGGGGGAAGGAGAGAAAAGATAGAGAGAGAAGAAGAGAGAGGGTGTGAGAAAGGGGAAGACAGGGGGGGTGAAGGAGAGAAAAGATAGAGAGAGAGAAGAAGAGAGAGGGGGTGAGAAAGGGGAAGACAGGAGGGGGTGAAGGAGAGAAAAGATAGAGAGAGAGAAGAAGAGAGAGAGGGGTGAGAAAGGGGAAGACAGGAGGGGGTGAAGGAGAGAAAAGATAGAGAGAGAGAAGAAGAGAGAGAGGGTGTGAGAAAGGGGAAGACAGGAGGGGGTGAAGGAGAGAAAAGATAGAGAGAGAGAAGAAGAGAGGGGGGGTGGGAGAATGGGGAAGACAGGAGGGGTGGTGAAGGAGAGAAAAGATAGAGAGAGAAGAAGAGAGAGGGGTGAGAAAGGGGAAGACAGGAGGGGGTGAAGGAGAGAAAAGATAGAGAGAGAGAAGAAGAGAGAGGGGGTGAAAAGGGGAAGACAGGAGGGGGTGAAGGAGAGAAAAGATAGAGAGAGAAGAAGAGAGAGGGGGTGAGAAAGGGGAAGACAGGAGGGGGGTAAGGAGAGAAAAGATAGAGAGAGAGAAGAAGAGAGAGGGGGTGAGAAAGGGGAAGACAGGAGGGGGGTGAAGGAGAGAAAAGATAGAGAGAGAGAAGAAGAGAGAGGGGGTGAGAAAGGGGAAGACAGGAGGGGGGGGGGTAAAAGATGAAGGAGAGAAAAGATAGAGAGAGAGAAGAAGAGAGAGGGTGTGAGAAAGGGGAAGACAGGAGGGGGGGTGAAGGAGAGAAAAGATAGAGAGAGAAGAAGAGAGAGAGGGGGTGAGAAAGGGGAAGACAGGAGGGGGGGTGAAGGAGAGAAAAGATAGAGAGAGGTGGGAGAATGGGTAAGAGAAAGGAAGAGGGAATAGAAATTGATGAGGAGAGAGAAACACATTACATCATCTATAGTCAACTATAGTATATCTATAAATCCTATACAGTACACACTCCTGAAGTTCCCTCTCCTCTCCCCTCCCTCCCTCCTCCTCTTCTCTCCACATTGTGTTTGTCTATCTGATCCTGTGGTCTTGTTTTGTTGTATGAAAGACCTGATGCCATGCTCATTATATTCTCCTTTATCTCTCCCCCAGCGCTCTGATTAGAACAGTCACCCTCACACACTTCCTATCCATTAAACTGTGTGTGTGTGTGTGTGTGTGTGTGTGTGTGTGTGTGTGTGTGTGTGTGTGTGTGTGTGTGTGTGTGTGTGTGTGTGTGTGTGTGTCTGTGTGTGTGTGTGTGTGTGTGTGTGTGTGTGTGTGTGTGTGTGTGTGTGTGGTATTAGGTCTTTGTGTGCATTGTAATGTATGTACAGTACATGCTTTGCACAGGATATCTTGTATAACACAATACATAGGTAGGATATATTGTATAACATTCTACACAGCTAGGAGACACAGAACAACAGGACATCTTGTATAACACACTACATAGGTAGGATATATTGTATAATACACTACATAGGTAGGATATATTGTATAATACACTACATAGGTAGAATATATTGTATAATACACTACATAGGTAGGATATATTGTATAATACACTACATAGGTAGGATATATTGTATAATACACTACATAGGTAGGATATATTGTATAATACACTACATAGGTAGGATATATTGTATAATACACTACATAGGTAGGATATATTGTATAACACACTACATAGGTAGGATATATTGTATAATACACTACATAGGTAGGATATATTGTATAATACACTACATAGGTAGGATATATTGTATAACACACTACATAGGTAGGATATATTGTATAATACACTACATAGGTAGGATATATTGTATAATACACTACATAGGTAGGATATATTGTATAATACACTACATAGGTAGGATATATTGTATAATACACTACATAGGTAGGATATATTGTATAATACACTACATAGGTAGGATATATTGTATAATACACTACATAGGTAGGATATATTGTATAATACACTACATAGGTAGGATATATTGTATAATACACTACATAGGTAGGATATATTGTATAATACACTACATAGGTAGGATATATTGTATAATACACTACATAGGTAGGATATATTGTATAATACACTACATAGGTAGGATATATTGTATAATACACTACATAGGTAGGATATATTGTATAATACACTACATAGGTAGGATATATATGTATAATACACTACATAGGTAGGATATATTGTATAATACACTACATAGGTAGGATATATTGTATAATACACTACATAGGTAGGATATATTGTATAATACACTACATAGGTAGGATATATTGTATAATACACTACATAGGTAGGATATCTTGTATAATACACTACATAGGTAGGATATATTGTATAATACACTACATAGGTAGGATATATTGTATAATACACTACATAGGTAGGATATATTGTATAATACACTACATAGGTAGGATATATTGTATAATACACTACATAGGTAGGATATATTGTATAATACACTACATAGGTAGGATATATTGTACACACCATACACACTACATAGGTAGGATATATTGGTATAATCTGTATAACACTACATAGGTAGGATATATTGTATAATACACTACATAGGTAGGATATATTGTATAATACACTACATAGGTAGGATATATTGTATAATACACTACATAGGTAGGATATATTGT